>NW_025967783.1:0-15076 GCF_021869965.1 Rhincodon typus | reverse complement strand
CCCCCCCCCCCCCCCCCCTTACACCTCCATTCAAGGCACCAAACAAACCTTCCATATTCGATCAAGGTTGACCTGTTCTTCTGTAAATGTGGTCTATTACATCCACTGCTCCCGATGTAGAGGAGGCCACATCGGTGAGACCAAGCGGAGGCTTGGAGACGGCTTTGTAGAGCACCTGCGCTCTGTTCGCGACAAACAACACCTTCCGGTTGCACACCATTTCAACTCCCCCTCCCACTCCCTGGGTGACATGTCCATCCTGGGCTGCCTCCAGTGTCACGATGACGCCACCTGGAAACTGGAAGAGCAGCACCTCGTATTCCACCTACAGCCCAATGGCCTAAATGTGGATATTACCAGTTTCAAAATCTCCCCACCCCCAGCCTCACCTCATGATCAACCCTCCCTCTCAGCCCTGCCTCCTTGACCTGTCCATCTTCTCTTCCACCTATCTGCTCCCCCCATCGCACTGACCAATCCCCACCACTGCCTACCTGCACTCACCTATCGCCATTCCACCTACCTTCCCCCTCCCCCCCCCCCCCCCGCTATTTATTTCAGAGCTCCCTTCCCCCTCCCCATTTCTGAAGAAGGTCCCGACCCGAAACATCAACTATCCTGAGCCTGTTGTGTTCCTCCAGCTTCACACCTTGTTATCTCTGACTCCAGCATCTGCAGTTCTTACTATCTCTAAGATGTATTTATTCATTTTATTTGATTGCAACACATGTCCATTTTGAAAACTTACTTCTGAGGTTTTCCTTGAATGTTTCCTAGTTTCTGTAATTATGAATCAAATTGGTGAACTTGTGTCGGAGCATATTGTTAACCTGTAATCAGTCCACCTGTACAAAATTGGAGGAACACCTGTGTAGGGATATGTGAAAGATCTACCATCCAGTTCATACAACAAGGGGCCCATTGTCGTGCAATTTATATCATTGTACAAGTAGATATTGGGCAGTGTGGGTGAATATATGTGTCATTTTATAGGTACAACAAGTATCTCTGAACATCAATAACGAAAGTAGACCCAAAATTTGTAACACCTGTCAATGATTCATTTGTGGTTTAAAATATCTGTTGTTAATTAGATGGCTTTTTGGCAAAAGATATCTTAACTATTCCCTTTTCTAATGCACTGTAATGGATTATTGAGGAATGTAGCTATCGATACTTGCTCACTATCAATAGTATTAGGACAGATAGAATCTTGTTTGTACTGCCTAGCTGTAATCCAGCAGAGTGCTCCACACGTATGTGAACAAGCAGAGCTCTGCTCATAGGCATTAAATTTTAAAAACTCTTCAGAGCCCAAGCAGAGTGTCTACTGCCAATATATTTTAAGTATGCTCTTTGCAAATTTAACCAGACCACCCAATTTCTCACTCATCTGAGTTTAGGTTCCACAAGTTGGACTCCATACAGTGATTAGTCCATGCTATGAGAGGCTACTTCTCCCAGAAATAGTTATTCCATACTACTTGAGAGAATATTCAGGATCTGCATCTGGACTTCGTGTTATTTGCTGTTGTAAAGGGGATTGTGGTATTATAAATGTATTCGAAAATTAAAGGTACTTGTTTTTATTGGCTAGTTTTATGTGGTAAATATTCTGCGGTTTGAAGTAATGAACCATTTGGCATATGTTAAAAAACTTGATGGTCTTTACCACCTGATTTAAAATTATGTTCAAGCTTTTTGGTATAATTTCCATGTGTGATCTCTCAACCTTTGGTCACTGGAAATGTGCACTCTTCACAGTTCGGACTGACTAAACCAGGATGTTATACTCCCTTTTAGGCACCAAAACCTGTTCTCTGTATCACAGAATACACCTTCTATTTCATGAGTTTTTGTACTAGTTTTCTGCAGCATTTTGAAAAATGAAGCTGCTTCTTACAAACACTGGATAAATTGAAAATTTCTGCAGAACAGATAAGGGAGTCATATAAATTCACTGCAAAGTGAGAATGTGATTTCTGAAGGGTATCAAAGAGTATTTGTCTTGCCAGTCATGCTCACAACCCACGAATGAATAAAATAAGCAAAAAAGTGCCCTTCAACCACCATGCTTTTTTTGTAATAAGCATTTTATGATCTCCTTACCAGTGTTGGAATTAAGAGACAACGGCTGAGAAATTGGATTGCCCAGGGCATTGAAGGAGCCAATATAGAATGCATGCTCATTGTGCTCCAGGACCTATCGCTGGTATCAGTTAGGGGTGATCATCTAGGTGCCTACCTTTGGCCCATGGTTAATACTGCAGTCAGCTTTGTCAGTCACGGTGCAGTTAGACTAGTGGACCACTTTGTTTCACCTGAATCTTAAGGAGTAGGTCTGTTACTACTGCCTCCAAGGTAAAACTACAGAAAAATATCAACCAGTGATCACCCCCTCCCAATTGTCCTTCCAAGAAACTTGTTTGCTTTAGCTATCATTCTTGCTAGACCATCTTCATCCATTTTGTGACAACTGCACCACCACCAGAGCCATGACATGTCTTGAGCATTCAGAGTCAGGGTCCCCTACAGCACGGAAGTGGGCCCTTCCGCCCAAACTGGTCCATCCACGCTTACCCCATTTCCCTGCGCTTGGCCCATATTCTTCTAAACCTTTCCTATCCATGTATTCATCCGAATGTCTTTTAAATGTTGTTAATCTACCCGCCTCAACCACTTCTGCTGGCAGCTGATTCCATATGCTTACCACCCTCTGTTTAAAAAATTGTCCCTCAGGTTCTCATGTATCCTTTCCCCTCTTACAACCAACTGATGCCCTCTAGTCCTTGATTCCCTGACCCTGGGAAAAAGACTGCGTACATTCACCCTATCCATGCCTCTTATGATCGTATGCACTTCTATAAGACACCCCGCCCCACCAATCCTGGTAGCATCTTAACGCAGTGGTTTGTACTTGTTCTTTTGAGGTCACACATGATCCAACTTTTAGATCCACTTTGTAGTCATATCATGTAAATTGTTCGATATAAATGGTGATGTGCCGCTGGTTATGTTAAAGGGATATTGTGGACTTGAATAAATATCCAACTCTCTGAAATGGAATTTTTCACCCTTGCAACGCAAGTCTGAGAAACAAGCATTCGGTGAAACTCGCCAGTGGCAGATGTTTAGCAAAAGGATAGTCGAGCATTGCAAAAACATTTGAATTTGCTTAAGAGTGTATACAACAGCAGAGTGTCAGAAAGAATAAATACTTTTGCAAATTTGCAACTGCAGAACAGTAATAAACATGGAAGCTAGTAATGAAATATTGCATAACCTGCAAAAGTGCTTGTTAAGTTGTGAGGACCACAGCACTTCCCCAGTAGAGTGTGTTGCTGCAGTTAGTAGGAATTAAGTGCATAGTTGCTGGCTTTTGAAATCATAAATAATATCACAATACTTGGAAATAGTTTGATTATTGTTGTTGTTGATTCCTGGGAGCTGCCACTCCGATGGTCTTATGAAACTGCAAACATGACAGAAGCTCCATACATGGATAGCATTTAAAACTAGGAAGCTCAGAGGAACAGAGGGATCTTGGGATGCCTGTCCGCAGATCCCCGAAGATGGCAGGACAGGTTAATTGTGTGGTTAAGAAGGCAATTGGCCGAAGCATAGATTATAAGAGCAGGGAGGTCATGTTAGAGCTGTACTGGACTTTGGTTAGACCCACGGCTGGAGTACTGTGTGCAGATTTGATAGCTACAGTATAGGAATGATGTGTTTGCACTGAAGGAGGTGCAGAAGAGATTCACCCAGGATGTTGCTTGGGGTGAAACATCTTAGCTATGAAGGGAGGCTGGAAAAGATCAGGTTGTTTTATTTGAAGCAGAGAAGACTGAGAGGGGACCTGATAGAGATGTGTAAGATTACGAGCAGCATTGACAGGGTGGTTTGCAAGCATCTAGTCCCCTCAATTGAAAGGTTAATAACAAGAGAGCACATTTTTAAGGTGAAATGCAGGAGGTTTAGAGGAGACTTGAGGGAAAACAATTTCCCCCAGAGCGTGGTGCATTGCTTGGGAGGGTAGTTGAGGCGGGTAACGTCTCAATCTTTAAAAGTTCTTGGATGAACAGTTGAAGTGTCATTACATTCAAGGCAGTGGGCCTAGTGTTGATTATGTAATTTTGATGTGCACATTTGGTTGGCTGAAAGATCTCCTCTGTTCTATAGGATTCTGTCAGACTGAGCTAAATTTAGGAATGTATACCACCTGAATGTATATACCAAGAGTCAATGAAGTATTAAAATTGTGCTGACACATTATTTGAGACAGCTTCGTAATTTTATCATCGATTTGAGTACATTATAGGGCAAGGAAACTGTTGGAACTAGAGCAGGAAGCTCTTCACTGGTTAGTGAAATGTGGGAAATTTTGGATATTCGATGTTCTACTGTTTCATGAGGATGTATTCCTACTGAGTAAAGCTGCCATGTGCAGCACCTTCACACTTCTAACAGTGCTATATTCTTTATTCCAGATGGTCAAGTAGGTTACATCTTGGTATAAGAATAAAGCAGGACTGTTTTATCATCAGAGTGCTCCCATTACTCCTGGTTGAAAACTTGGTTCAAAATATCTGTGGAATCTGAGAATAAATTATGAAACTGCTTTAACGTTTTCATGGTTGTAAGCATTCTATGTTCTTAGATACCTTCTAAGACCATTAACACACTGAATCCTCTAAGAATCATTGTTGATTCCTTTGCTGCAATATGCTATTTACCTTGAGATAGGCATCAATTTCCTTTTATCTATTTTTCAGGCGTTTTGGTGAATTTATGTTGATTTACAGTATTTTTACTTGGTAAAATGTTTTTGCTCTCATGAATGCAAGAAGTGCATAGCATTTCAACAGAAGTAGTGCTTTCATGTTGCAACTAATTTATTGGTGTGTTTTGTAGCCTCTGCTGCTATTTTCATTTTTAGTACAGTGCTGATCTTATTTTGGGTGATGCCTTTCAAATGGATGTTATATCCTTTTACAACCTTGCATTTCAGACTAGATTACGTGCCCCATGCTGAAAATCTTGCTTCGAAGCTTCTACAGTGCTTCCCAAAAAACAGACTGTCAGCTCATGCTGCCCTGAACCATGAGTACTTCAGTGATCTTCCTCCGCGGCTTTGGGAGCTCTCAGACAGTGAGTATATTTCCAGCTTTAATCCAGATTCTACTAAATCTATTTACATGAGATGCACGTAGATTGGGTATTATTTTAGTTGAATTCTTCTTATTAAAAATTTTTCTTTGCTCCTTGGTTAACAAGCAGTATTTCTTGGAGTTCAGCAGTTCTGGCGCTAACATCAATTATCGAGTCAAAAATAGCAGTCTTCAAGTTACCATTTTTCTTGTCAGTTTACATGGAACAGTACAGCACAGGAACAGACCCTTCGGCCCACCATGTCTGCACCAACCATGATGCCATTCTAATCTAATCCCATCTGTCTGCACATGGTCTGTATCCCTTTATTCCCTGCCCATTTATGTGTCTGTCTAAATGCCTCTTAATCATTACTATAGTATCTGCTTCTCCCATCTCTGGTAGTGCATTCAGGCACTTCCCACCTTCTGTGTAAAAATAAAAACTTGCCTAGCACATCTCCCTTAAACTTTCTCCCCCCTCACCTAAAACCTATGCCCCTGAGTATTTGCATTTCCACCCTTGGAAAAAGATTCCGACTATCCACCCTATCCATGACTCATAATTTAATATACTTCTATCACGTCACCTCTCAAACTCTGACGCACTTGCAAAACTCCTCTTATAGCTAAATACACTCCAATCCAGGCAACATCGTGGTAAACCTGTTCTGTACTCTCTCCCAATCCTCCACAATCTGCCTGTCGTGGTGACCAGAATTGCACACGCTCCAGTTGTGGCCTCATTAACATTGTATGCAGCTCCATCATAACTTCCTTTCTCTTGTGTTTAATGCTAGATTAATAAAGGGAAGGATCCCCTGTACCTTCCTAAACACCTTCTCTACCTGTTTTGCTACCTTTAAGAAAGTCTAGACATACACACCCAGGTCCTTCTAATCTTTTGTACTACCTAAGACCCTGCAGTTCACCATGCACTCCCTTGACCTGTTAGTCACCCCAGAATGCATCAGCTCATACTTGTCCAGATTAAACACCATCTGCCATTTCTCTGCTAACTTTCCTATTGATCTCTATCCTCCTGTATCCTCTGACAACCTTCCTCACTATCCACAACTCCCGTAACTCTTGTGTCTGTCAACTTACACTGTGAGCATTTCATTTATAGGAATTACAAACAGCAGAGGTCCCAGCACTGGTTCTTGCAGAACAGCACTGGTCACGGACCTTCAGTCAGAAAAACAGTCCTCCACTGTGAGGAATTTGAATGTGGAATTTTCTGTTATGGACTTAAGATGATATTAAATCCTTACTAAGAACATGAATGCCAAATATTGGGAAACAGACTCCATTCAGTTCAGCTGGAAGAAAATGTTTCGCTATTGTAGAAGCTTTAATGCTGTTTCTCTCTTCAGTCCATGTGAAGCCAGGTTTTGCTATTGCTGCAGGACTAAACACTGCCTGTTTAATGATTTTGAGCAAATGCATATTACATTAGTTACAGCAACAACTGTGCTGTCAAACGAGGATCAGGAGGATGAGGATGAGGATGAGGATGATGCAACCACAGAGGAGGAGAAGAGCCAGGGCTGGAAACAGCTGTACTGGCCCAGGATCAATTACCTGACTCCCTCTGGGGGAGGACACAACTCCTAGGTCTAGGCTCAAGTGGAATCTGATTTAGATGGGTCCTTGGTGACTCCAGCTGTTCTGGTTGTGATTGCCAAAATTCTAACCTTTTTTAGTTATCTGGTCATTCAAAGCTCAGCGGGGAGTGATTCCACCTCCAGAAAGTGAAAGCAGCATGTCTAGCAGCATGCATGTGATAACTGCAACACAGTTCCAGAGACCTGGCAAATTCAGTTCTCCAGGAACATAAGGAACAGTTGACCGCACAGCAAAACTTGCATGTTATCGCTGATTCACCAGAGTACTGGATTGAATATATTATTGGTAATTTCGCTAACAGGTGATCTCGGCTCACTGTGTATTTGAGTTGTCTGCAATATAACAGCAGTAATTCTTATCAGGACTACCAAATGTACAAAGACGGTGTCACTCATTTCACCAGAATTGCCCCGATTAATAAGGTTGGGGGATGAATAATTTCCCAGTTGGCTCTGAAGATAATATTTGTAAACAGCGGTTCATTATGCGTTTCAGAAAACTCCAATGCCAAACAATTAACCTCCTTCCCCAGATCAGCAAGTGTTCTGTCTCTTTGGTTGTATCTCCCAGTTTACGATAGAGGGTAAAAATTGGGACTTTTGCTGGATTATAAAATGAGGGATTTTACATCTTATCCAGTTTTCTTTACTGCTAAAGGCTGACTATAACAAGACAGAGATCAATGTCACACATCTTGGTCTCTCCCCTCCCCTCCCCTTGGAAAAGGCTCATCTTTTTGAAGGACAGTCTCAGAATTATTACAGTGCAGGAGACCATTCAGCTTATCATGCCTGCACTGGGTCTATTAACCACAGTCAATTTCCTGCCTTTTGACTCTATGACCCACACACCATTAGTATCCAAATAACCATCCAACAGCCTCTTGAATGGCTTCATTTAACCTTTCTCCACCACATTTTCCAAGTGGCTCATTCTATAACCTAGCTACTTTGTGAAAAAGATTTTCTGCATGTGTCACCCTTGCTATGTGCAAATATGAATTGCAGCAATTTAAGCATTACAGACAGAGTCGCATATGCCCTGGCTATAAATGATAAGGAAATCTGAAGTAGCAAAATAGTGAGGCAAACTTGGATCCCTTTTGATTCAAGAACCCAAACGTAAGCCCGATTATTTAACATACCAGTTTAGGAGTTAAGTTCAACTTTACGCAAGTTTATCGTGGTTCCCTTGGATTTTGACTAATCGGGTTTTACTGTGAGCAAGAAATTTTTACTGATTGGCCATGCACAAAGGGCTGCAGGCATCTGTCTCGAGTAAAATGAGACAATTAATTATAAATAGACTGGCCTCACCCTGACTCAACCTCAGTAGCTCCATCCCAACCCGAGCATAGGAGGCAACCCCCTGCCTCGACCCCAAAGGGCCCTGTGTCCCATTGAATACATCCCCTGCCTCAGTTCTTTAGTACATTCAGTATTTGGTCTAGATTTGAGACTGTCTTTTATTTTCATGATGGAAAAAATAATATTACATATGCGTAAAATAATACAAAATTAACTACAGGCTTCTCTACAGTTTAGCATAAAGCAACAAAGAGCTTGTTTTCATGAGCTATTCAATGAAATCAAAATGCTAAGGGTGCCTATTCCACGTGTTTCCTTGCAATAACTCCAAGAAGAGGTGATAGGGAAGGCGATGGCCTACTGTTGTTATCACTGGACTGTTAATCCTATTAACATTCCGGGGACTCTGGCTTCAAATTCCACCACGGCAGATGATGAGATTTGAATTCAATAAAAAACAAACCTGGAAGTAAGAGTCTAATGATAACGATATAACCATTTGTTGATTGTCAGGAAAAACCCATCTGGCTCACTAATGTCCTTTAGGGAAAGAAGCTGCCATCCTTACCTGGTCTGGCCTACGTGTGACTCCAGACCCACAGCAATGTGTTTGACTCTTAACTGCCCTCTGGGCAATTAGGGATGTGCAATAAATTTTAGCCTAGTCAGCCCTCATCCCATGAATGAATTTTAAAATACCCTTTGTCAGGCTAAACGTTGCTGTTGAATAATTATATAAGGATCCATTTTCCACTGAAAATTGCGCTAACCTGTCAGTTAGTGGCACAAGAAACCAAATTGGGTAGGCTGGTTTTCTGTCGTCTTTCTCAACAAAACATATCTTGTGATTTTTCCTCTTTCAGTGGAAACTTAATCAACACTTTCCTTTTTCTTCTTGCAAGCAGTAGCTTTAGTCATAGCCCAATGAAGCTTGCTACTATGGATTGACTCCAATATCAATAGCTACATCATCTTTGCTGGTAGAATTGATTGGCTCACCCAAAAGGCAGTTTGTAATTTGTGGTTTATCATCAATCATTAGTACTAATCCATATCAAACCTGCAGTAATGGCTGCTTTTTAACAGATACAAGCCAGTTGGGTGTATGAGGCAGAATGCATCTTTGTGGGAATAATCAACCAAATGTACCCTGCCAAAACATCATGATCCTCTGGTGGTAATCATTCTATGATTTTGTGAATTGAACTTCTTTCTGCTGAGACTTCCCACCAGTAAATAAAGGGCTTGTGCTCAGTTTCAGGGAGTTTCAGTAATGTGATTGGCTCAATTAATGTTTTGAAAACTTTAACTCTGATTTCTCTCCGCAGATGCTGCCAGACCTGCTGAGCTTTTCCAGCAATTTCTGGTTTTGCCCTTAGTAATTATTGTATGCTGTGTAATTTAGTTTTGCTGAAGTCAATTAAGGCAATTTATGATATCTCCATTGTTCATGTGCTTTCTCTTGCAGTTGTGAGAATTGTAAATTGTGGATTTTCCAGTTCTAAGATCACAGTGGGATTTGGGGTAGTCCCTTCAGCCATGATCAGTCTTTATCAGGGCAATATGGACAGTACTCAGAAGGGATCAACCACGGTAGTTGTTACAGTAGTTGTGGTTGCCCTTGTTCTTGTACAAGGTCGTAATCTTTGTATTGTGCACACAGCCTGATGCATTGCCTCCTCCCTCTGGAAAAGAGAAACTGAAAGGAACACAGCATCACCAAGGAAGCTCTCAACACCGTAGAGTCTGCCTGAAATGGAACAGCTAGAAATTGAACCAACAGTGAAAGAATTTTGTAAAACTATTACGAAACTTGCTTCCCATTGGCAAAGCTCTAGGTGAAGATGCTGCACTGCCCGAACTTACAATGATGGCAAACAATTACTCCTGTAGAATCTCATTCTGTGCTTTTTAACACAATAGACTATTGTGCTCTCGGATCTGTGTGTGCCCCATCAAAAATAATGTTGCATCAAATTTAATGAGTGAACCATAAACTAACATTGGATTGTTCCATCAAAGCTGTGGGATTCCAGGACTTTCATTAGTATGCTCCTATTTTGGACAGCTACTGTATGTTCCTAGGCTCTTTTTGTTTTTGTTTGTCCCTGATTTTTTTTTGTATGGTGCAGGCCAGGTATAGGAATCAGCATTGTGCTCCTGATGGTTCTGTTGTGAAGTACAGCATTTCATCAGTCGTGTCCCTCTTGGCTGTCACTCTAATTGTTCGCCTGGAGCACTAGAAGACAGAGTAACCCACATGGTCCAGCTGCTTCAATTCGAAGTTGGTGGTATGTTAGCCGATACAGAGATCTCTTGCAGTTCAGCATTTAGCTTTCAAAGGAGCATGGGGTTACACATTGTAACAAATATACCTTTTTTTAATTAAAGTCTTAGCTAAAGAAGATATTTAAATTTTCTGTGATGTATATTTCATTTCTTTTGAAGAATGGTGCTGTTAAGCTTTATACTATACACATCATTAGTCTGACAACAGCAGAATATGTTTTATTTATACTGGATCCAGCTACTGGCATCTCAAACTTTGGAAAAATTGACAAATTTCATTTAAAATTGGATGTAGGGAACACAAATCTAAATCATCAATCATCATTGTAGTTATTTTGTGTGAATTTTCAGTTGTCAGTTCCTAAGGTTCGCTCTGTAAAATGACTGACAGCTCCTGCAGACAGATTTTACCAGTGGGGCCTATGTGGCATTCTGGAGATAGCAGAGAGCAGACGATAAATTAAATGTTTGTAGTGTTTTGCTGGGAACAGGTAAGTATTATTCATGATGACATTATTTTTGCTTTGCAGGAAGTTGAGTTGTGTTACCTTCAGTGCAGTTCCAGTTTGGATATCATATAATCTGCTTTTTGCTATGTTCGGAAGGCTGCTTGCAAACACTGTTTCCAGCCCTCACCACATCTGCCAAATTTTAATTTAAGTTAATTTAATGCATTGTTTCAATAAAGAGAAAGCAATTGTTCATTCAAAGCTGGTAAGACATTGTAAGATAGACTTCAAAATCTACCTTCAACCCTGACAAACCCCTTTTATGCTTGATCTGTGTGAGCACAGAATCCTGGTGTTGTAGTCAAACTACCCTGCCTGAGCCTTACTGCCTCCTCCCACGTTCTCAAAAGTACTGTTTCATTGCCAGTTGTGAGGATTGGACCAATGACAAGCTGCCGCAAAGTGCATGACATCTGAGACACAAACGAGGGGAAAGAGAAACACAGACTATGCAGAGGGAGTAAGACACAACGTAAACTAATGGGCTGGCTGGGTGGCATGGGCATCTCCTGTTGCCCCATCAATTCCATTTTGGTGACAAGATAAGGCCCTAAATGGACATAATTGCCCAGTTAAGGTGGACAAGCCACCAACACCACAGCCATTGCTGCTAAAATTGTGTTGGGGACAGTGGGTAGTGGGTCCTGCCTGCCTGCCCAGCTTTCAAACCCTCTGCCTGGGGAGTGTAAAATCCAGTCCATGGGGCTCCTGAGTAATCGCTGATGGCCCAGTGCAGCCATCCTTGCCACCGGCAATGAAACAGCACATTCAGGAGTTGAAGACGTGTCTACAGGGCTTGGACAATGCAGGGCATTTTGTGCAATTTTGTATAATTTGTGTGCTTTTTTTTTTGATGGGAGTCAGACAGTGTTGCTGCTGAGACTGAATTCCATCTGCACGGTATGGGTTCACTGAATCGATATTGCTGTGGGAATCACAGTGCAGGGTTCCTCGATACCCATTGCTTCCAATATATGTAGCAGGCAAATGTCATGTTGCATGTCTTGGCAGGAGACACAAAATCATGAGGCTAGTATTAATTCCATTAACCTGTAATAAAGAGGTTCGACCGCTTTAAAGGGAGGTGCATTCTAGCTGGAATATATGTTGGAAGTCATTATACAACAAACAATGATCTGGGAAAGGCCCAACATGGCAGAGTACGGGCTCCGAACACTGTACATGGAGACCTTGTTACAAGACACTGCAAATAGGATCAATGTCAGTTATCTACATGGGGCTTCAGAGGCACTGCAGATTAACTTTGCTGAGACAGAGGACCCATGTTGCTGTTGTGCTTGATCCAGCCTCAAAGACCTAAATACAGTGTTTGCAAGAATCTCAAACCAGTAGTCATCAGTAAAGATGTCTTCAAATATCAGGCTTCCAATGACTGCAGTACGAGCCTCTCACTCTGCTCAATATACCAACCCGACACCAACAACTCACATCAATCACAATTTTAGTTCTAAAGTCTATTGCTTCACCTCACCTAAGCACTGCTGTGAGCTTCACACCTACTTCTTGCTGTGTGTACACAGCCCACCAACTCTGTGGAAATTCCGTGATCCCAAACATTGTTTGTTTGATTGGGTGCAGTACAGTAATTATCTCTTTGTGATGTTGGGGAAGGTTGTAGCCACCATTGGAACTTCCTCCAAGAAGTGGTGGAGCTTGGGGCATCTTCATACCTAATCTTCCACCTCACATCACATTTCTCTGTCATACCTCAGTCCTCTATCTGTAGATGCTTTTAACTTTTTGCTTCTACATTCTCCACCTCTCACCACAGATCTAGACTCCTGCCTTTTTATTTTTGGAGACTTCCAAAAGGCGTGAGCTGGCCAGTCAGAGGTGGAAGAACAAGAGGAAACTGATGAAGTGACAGCATCACTGGCTTTCACGCTCGCACCCACCAGTTTAGATCCTGGCACTGCATGTACCTTTTGAGGATACCTCCGAGACAGGATCCGCATGTGGTGAGACAGTGGGTACAAGTTACTGCAGCCAAGAGAAGGGCAGTACAAGCGCATGCTTGCTAGATAGAGAGGTCACAGATGTTCTGTTACAGAGCCTCAAAAACAACCACTTCAGTAAACAGGGAACAGAGAAAGGCTAATAGGTAAACACAACAAAATTCTTGGTGCTTCGACAGGCCAAAGCATGACCTGTTTCAAATATTCGCATGTTGTGAGCAGTTTACATCCCACCCCTCAACTACCCCATCCAGGCTGCATTCCACTTGATGAATGAGGAAGTTAACATTTTCTTTGCCTGAGGGCAGTCGTCACTGATTCATCTCTCGTAGCCTGTTTCTCACCAGACTGAGAAAGCCCATGTCCGTGTAAAGCCACAACTGCCTATTTCCCAAACTGAGCTGCTTGGTTCTGTCAGTAAACACGCACAGGTAACTTCAACTGAAGAACTGTTTAACTAAGGCTCCATCCTGAATCGCCATGTTTATGGCAACGTGACATGCATTGGACAAAACAAGACCCAAACAACTGCAGATGCTGGAAACCAAAAACGAAACCAGAAATTGCTGGAAAAACTCGACAGGTCCAGCAGCATCTGTGGAGAGAAAGCAGAGTTAATGTTTCTGCTTCTGTTCACAGATGCTGCCACACTTAGTTTGTCCAGCAATTTTTCTTCTGTTTGTGACATGCATTGGGATGGTTCAAACTGCAAACAAATTATTTTTCTTTCATAGAGTCATAGAGACACAGCACAGTGACGGACCCTTTGGTCCAAAGCATCCATGGTGACTGAGTTTTCCAAACTGAACTAGCCCCATTTGCCTGCATTTGGCCTATAACCTATAACCTCTAAAGCTTTCCTATTTGTTTCTGTCCAAATGAATTTTAGATGTTGTAACTATACCTGCATCTACCATTTCCTCCAGTAGTTCATTCCAAATACGAACCACCCTCTGTGTAAAACAAAAATTTACTCCTTGGGTACCTTTTAAATCTTTCTCTTTTTCACTTTAAAAATATGCCTTCTAGTTTTGGGCTCCCCTACCCTAGGGAGAAGACCTTCGCTAGTCACCTTATCTATGCCCCTCAAGATTTTATTTCTAATGGATTTTGCCATGCTTTTTCTCAGAATTTTCAAGTTTGGGCTTTTATGGAGATAATGATAAATGTCCTGGTACTGTTCAGAGGTCCACAAATAGGGCATCCACTTTCTAAAATGCTTCTGTGCTATTAGCTTTGACCTTGTCAGATAAATATAGGTTATCCTTTAAGTGTGATAAACTCAGACTCTTTAAATTGTATTTACATTGCAGTTCTTCTCAGTTTCTCAGTCTGATGCCTACTTCTCTTCTATTTAAAACTTCAACCTTGAACCTGACAGCTTTATTCCTGAAACTAGAAGCCATATCCTAAAACAGATGAATTATGAGCTAGGTTTTCACTCTGTGGCCTGACACTCTTCAGCAGACTTTGTTTTCTTTGGCTGAAAAAAGTATGCAGCCCTTGTCCTTTTAAAGCCATTCAAATTGTATAACACCTCTCTAATCCTATAAATATTAATACAATCAGTGATGCAGACCATATCATCTGATAATTTCAGAATTCATTTGTGTGCCTGACTACCAACATGATGAATGACATTCATATTGATCAACACCTGCCTAATTTTAAAATATAAAAGAAATCAGCATTTATATTCTTGTAGACTGTTATTCATCCATCATTTTATTTTAGAAACAATTGTGACCACATACAATATTCTTCTTTTGAATTCATAGGAGTGTCTTTTGTGCTAGCTGCTGTTTAAAGATGATATTAGTTAGCCTGTGTATAGTTAGGTACATTACAGATTGTTTAGAATGTTTGATGCAGAAATTACAAATTCTTCTAACCAATATGATCAATTAATTAGGATTTCATTAGTGCAACAAAATAAACTTTGCATTTTGTCATTTTAGCTGGCTTAACACATGGCAGCTTCTGGGATTTTGCTGTACCACCCATTTAAACCGCTATATTGGTAATTGGCATTTGAGCTGAAGTGTTTCACTCATAAATAGCAAAGATAGTGAGAGGTATTAGACTGTCGCCTCTTGCTGAGTAAAAGAAATTAACCAAATCCATGCTGTGTGGTGACATCTCAATCCTCTTCTCTCAAGGGGTGGGGTGGGGGGGATGGTGACAGTTAAGAATTGCCAAAATTTTGAGAATCGTATGGT
>NW_025967782.1:0-25000 GCF_021869965.1 Rhincodon typus | reverse complement strand
TATAGTCTTTTTCCCAGGGATGGAGAATTGAAAACTAGAGGTCATAGGTTTAAGTTTTAACTAGAGGGGATAGATTTAAGAAGGACCTGAGGGGCAACTTCTTCATGCGGAGAGTGGTGTGTTTATGGAATGGGCTACCAGAGAGTGGTTAGAGACAGCACGATAACAACATTTAAAAAACATTTGGATAGGTAAATGGATGAGAAGGATTTAGAGGGATATGGGCCAAATGCGGGTAATTTGAACTAGCTGAGCAGGCATCATGGTCAGCATGGATCAGTTTTGGCTAAAAGGACTGTTTCCATGCTGTATTACTCATTGACTCTATAACTGTAACTAGGCAACAGAAAATTTGAGCTAATATTCTCAAATGTGAATTTTGGAAAATTTTTATAAACCTGTTGAATTTTAACATTCAAAAAAGAAATTTGAAAACCTAGTGATCAACAAAAAGGATTACAGCACAAAATTTCATTTTTAATACAAATTTCTTGCATTGATGATGCTATCAGCTCAGTTCTAAATTTTATTCTTCTCCACCAACACCTCAAGAGTTCCCTTATATTATGAAATCATAAATTTAATTCGTTTTTCCTGGGTCCAACATAGTAGGTATGCTACTTCCAGCTGGCATATATTTGAATTCTCCTTTGTATGCATTGCTATTCCTCAGGGTTACCTATGAGATGTGAATTCTTTCATCACTTTTGGTTAAGTCTGCTCTCTGAGGCGCTTTACAGCCTAACTATTCAAGCTGATTGCTTTCTGCCACGAGGCTTTGTGGATCAATGGAGACTTCTCCCACTAGCTGTAAGCGAAAGAAAACCAAGCTGCCTTTCATCACAAAAAACAAACAGACTTTTGTCCAAATTGGAAAAATTTGAGAATTGTGATAATGGTTCACAGTCTTATTAAAGTTACATGTTTTTGTTTTACATAATTATTTGCAATAATTTATTTTTCCACAGTGTGGCATTTGCTTGTGCAACATTTCTGTGTTTGAAGATCCTGTAGATGTGCCTTGTGGTCATGAATTTTGCCGAGGATGCTGGGAAGGGTAAGTATCATGCTGAAATTGATGCGGAGGTGCCGGTGTTGGACTGGGGTGGACAAGATTAAAAATCACACGACACCAGGTTATAGTCCACCAGGTTTATTTGAAATCACAAGCTTTCAGAGTTTCACTCCTTTTTCTTGAAACAATGGGAAAGTGGCTTACGTCGATCTGCAGAAATGTCTTTTTTTAAAGGTACTTCACCACCCCTTTCCCATTTCTAATCCTGTAATTACAGTACTAAATATTGTGCTTTCTATTTTGCAGGTATCTTGGGAAAATATTTTTGCTTATTCTTCTATTTTGCTGTCTGATATATTAAATCTGAGGCATGTCATCTTTACAACTGAAGAGAAAATGGTTCTCTTGTAGTTGACACAATTATAAAATTTAAAAGGACCAAATGGAATAAGATATTTCCAAACTGATCAGACTAATGCATTTGGCCACAGGCAATTAAAGAAACTGGACTGTCCTTTGCCAGTCGTTGGCACAAGCATTCAGCAGTTCGTTGGAGGCAAAAATCTTGCCTGTGATCTGGAAAGAGGTCTATGTAGGCTTGCAGTTCAATAAGTTAGAAATGGGAATTTACAAAGTCACTCTAGTTCAAGGCAAGTTTATAGAAGGGATTGTTAAGGTGTACTTCATGACAAAGAAAGGAGATTTGGTGTGGCTTCTAGGGAAAATAGATGACTTTTGAATTTTTAATGTTAATAGACTTGTAGATTTAGATCACCCATTTGACACAACCTTAGTATTCAAATACTTTTTGACAAGATGCCATGCGAATAGACGATTTATTAATGTCAAGTCTTTTATCTGTTGTAGCTGAGCATTCCCTGTGTCCACTCTTGCACACATTTTGGCTGTTGGTGCAGACCTGAACCCATCACTTTTTACTTCCTTTCATTTAAGCTTTTTTCTCCTTTTCCTTCCTTTTTGTCTGTGCCCTAGTTTAGGAATTCTCTCCCTAAACCCCTCAGTTTCTTGTCCATCCTCTTAAAACAATTCTTGAAACTTACCTCTTTGACCAAGCACTTTTGGTGATAAATCCTAATATCGCATTATACGGTTCAGTGTAACCATTGAATCCCTACAACGTGGAAACAGGTCATTTGCCCCATCGAGTTCACACTGACCCTCTGAAGAACATCCCACCCAGACCCAGACCCAGACCCCCGCCCATCCCCCATCCCTGTAACTCTATATTTCCCATGGCTAATCCACCTAGCCTGCACACCCCTGGACATTGGGCAATTTAATGTGGCTAAGCCACCTAACCTGCACATCTTTGGACTGTGGGAGGAAACCGATGCAGATGTCGGGAGAATGTGCAGACTCCACACAAACGGTCGCCCAAGGTTGGAACTGAACCTGGTCCCTAGCACTGAGGCAGTAGTGCTAGCCACTGAGCCACTGTACTGCCTTAATTTTGTCTAATTTTGCTTTGTATGACTCCTGTGAAATGCCACGACAATTAATTAATCCTCAAAATTCTGGAATTTCCTTGCCAAATGTCACCACTTCTCATACTCGCCTTCTTTGAATGCTCCTGAAAATCCACGACTTTAGCAAAGCAAATCTCAAATCTCTTAGTATGCCTTAATGTCGTGTTTTCTTTATAAGTTTCCTGTGAACTGTCTTGGGATGTTTTATTATGCTAAAACACTGAATAAACACAATTTAAATACCTTGGGATAATTTCTTATACTTAAGATGGTATGGCATCTTGGCATTTTGCTGCTGCTGGAACAGCAGACTTATTGCCCTTGAAAGAGCCAGTTTAAAAAAAATAGTTTATCTTCCAGGATGCTGACCTTAAATAATAGGTATCTGTTTTCTGTAAAACTTTGTGAAGGGATCAAAACGACAGGGCATGGATTTGATGTAATTGGTAATAGATGCAAAAGTGACGTTTTCATGAAGTAAGATCTGGAGTGCATTGCTGGAGAGTATGTTGGAAACATGTTCAACTGTAGCATTCGAAAGAGAATTATACAGTTATAAGGGAAGAATGTACAGGGTCACATGAAGGTGGCCAGGGAATGGCACTGAATGAATTGCTTATTAGTAGAGGAAGTAAAAACATGGGCCAAAAAGTGGCCTCCTGTGTTCTAACAATTTTTTGTTTAGGGCAATCTAAAACACAAGAAATTCTTTTGAAAGTTGAAGGATAGGAAGAGGTCACAGATTGAGAGCGGTGGGGTGAGCAGGTGAGGTCATGAAGAAATTTAACAGTGTAGAACTTTAAAATTTCGGTTGTTTGGTGATGATCCAATGTAAATCAATGAACACCAGTGCCAGTTGCATTGTGGGCAGCAAGCCTCTGGACTAACTCATGATTGCAGAAGGTGCCCTGTAACATAAGGCATAGCAAGGTTGACTAGCTCAGCGATTTCCTCTGCTGTGTTTCCACATAGCCATGAAAGATCTGTACATCTCTCTGTGCTCCTTGTTTGTGATGTCTGTGCATAAAAATAATAGACTGCATACCTCAAAGCAAGTTACCCTTAAAAAGTATGTCATACAACTATTGAACAATTTCACAAAATTTCTCGCCTGTAAGCAAAACTTGATGTATTATCTAATATATTGCTTTACTGATTGTATAGTCAGACCTTGTGGAGTTGGGTGAGAAAATACGAATGGCCAGAAATGCTCAAAAAAGAATAGTTCGTGTTTAAAGATGAGCAGCAGAATTTTGTTTTAAAATCAGCACTTAAAATAATACTCCGTGACATTGCACTGCTTTCAACATTCCTGCCCCATATCTTTCATATAATTATACTGTATATAAGTGTTCAAAAGAAACTAAAATTGAAATTCTAGATTTGAAACATCTAAAGTTACCTTTCTAAGGCAGCATTGTCCAACAGGTTTCTAATACAGGAGGTTTGGCAACTCATCTCCAAAAAACTGTGATTGCTGCTGAAAATGAGTAAAACCAAATACCACAACATGAATGATTTTTAGTGAGCTCCAGTGTGAATCAGGGGAGATTCCAAGATCTTGTTTAACAGTGATATTCACATCTTTCTACTCACGACTGATTTTGTTTTTCTTGCCCAAGTCACCCTCACACTTGTGTCATTCTCCTCAAATTCCTTTTTCTTTGCAAATTACCTCCTTGAATTCTTTGTATTCATTTTCTCAAACTAGAAACTAATCAAGTTACAATGTAAAACAAAACTAGAAGGACACACCAGTATTGATTGCCTCAGACCTCGTAGTCAGCCTCAAAGTTGCATGCATTGACATGACCCAGAAAGATTTCTTTGACCCAACCAATTTCTGATGTTTCACCTGGGACATCTCATCCCAATGAAAGTCTCCAAACAGTCAGTACAGTTATCACTGATGAAGATGGTGTCTGTGGGAGTGGCTCATTGCACAGGTGTGATGCTCAGCTTAGTTATGCTTCTTAATCTTTGAGCTGGAACATGTATCAACCAGCATGACGTTTCCAAGGTAAGTATGCAGGCAAATCCCCCTGTGTCTTCGATGCATGTCTTGGACATATGTGCCCAATAGGCCTTCCGTGGGGCCCTGACATGGGTCTCCCAAATTGTGTCCCATCTCCAACATTCCAGATACCGGATAATGTCATAATTAAGTATTCACTGACAGAAATTTGATTTTTTTTTTTGTTTTGTTGATCATGTTGGCATTGCCAGTTAAAATTTAGATAATTGATCCTGACTACAGATTTCTCAATTGTACTCAGCAGGCATTGTCAATGATATTCTCAGGGGTTTAAGTTTAATGCTTTAATAAAGGTTAATTTGTCCACCATTTGTACTGAAATCTCTAATTGAAACAAGTTGCAGTGCAAATCCAAACTGTCTAAAACATAAAAACTGTTTAAAATGTAACACAGCTGGTAACTGGTTCATTCACTGCTAATCTCAAAATCTGATCTGTTAAGTTTTGGCTGGTTTGAACTCGTAATTATCTATTAAGGCACGTCCGATTCCCTAATGTTTGTACTAATAGCTATACTTTCAACAGGTTTTTGAATATCAAGATTCAAGAGGGAGAAGCCCACAATATAATTTGTCCCGCCTTTGACTGCTTTCAGCTAGTTCCTGTAGATATCATAGAAAACTTGGTTTCCAGAGAAATGGACAAACGTTATTTGCAGTTTGACATTAAGGTAAGCTTTGCAATCTGATAACCACTGAGAGTGATTTAAACTACTTAATTCAGTATTCATGTATTCGGTTACATAATATGTACTTAAAAATGTTAGGATACTAACACTGTTCGCTTATATGGTAAGAGAAGGTCATCGTAGTCCAAAAGGACTACAGGACTGTGCTGTCATTAGAGAGAGATGGCTGATGGTGGTTTGACCTGAGGGTCTCCATTCCTCAGGTGAGGGGAGAGGTCAGAAATGACAGTCCTTCATGGTAATGTTCAGCCAGTGCAGGAAATGAACCTATGCTGTTGGCATGGCGAAGCATCGCAAACCAGCCATCCAGCAAACTGAGCTGTAATGTAATAAGCTTTTAAGTAAAGTGTAGAAAACATAATATGCGACAGATTAATGGGAACTTGCTGACTAATGTCATTAAGTTACGATGACAAGAACTTTAATTATTGTAACTCTTTAAATACCAATTGAGGGATGATCCAGGGAAACAGCTACAGAAATGTCAAGTAAAGCAAGCAGCCAATTGCATTAATTTTCACAGATGACAGACTAGGAAATTTAAAACACTGGTTATCCTGGTCTGTTTTATCTCACTGTCGGTAAAATGGTATTAACAGTGGACATATGAGGAATTGGGGAGATAGGGAAGTATTGAAAGCTTTTTTATTACATGTAAAACATTTCTATCATCATGCAAGCAAGTTACATTTGAAAAACGTAAAATTAGTTTCTTTAGGACCAAAGAGATGACTCAGCTGTGATTATGAACTCAATCTGCCGTAAGAAAGTTACTAGTATAGGTTCCAGTTGTTGTCACTTTCAGAGGAACAATGATGACAAGTGTTGACAGTATCATTGAAGACAATTCCTTGTTCTTTAGGCTTGTGTTACTTTTAGTTTTGGTTTATATTTCAAAGGGTATTAGAGGAAATATTAGAAAATCTTGAGTTGTTTTCTAATAGTATTGATCATGAAGGTAGTGTGTAACTGTGCTATGAAGCGCAGAGGCCAGAAGACATAGGAGCAGAAATGGGCCATTCAGCACATTGATTTTGCTCCACCATTCAATAAGATCATGACTGATCTGATAATACTCAATTCTGCTTTGTTGTCTTTTCTACATAACCCTTGATTCCCCTAGTGATTTAAAACTCTGCCACAGCTTTGAATATGCTTGGTGGCCCAGGCTCGACAGCTGTCTGCAGTTAAGAATTTCATGGATTCATCACCTTCTGAGAGAAGAAATTCCTCCTCACCTCTATCTTAATTGTGTGATCCCTTTATTCTGGGACTATGACCTTGGGTTCAGCAGGTTCTTTGTGATGAGCATGCTCAGGTGTTCCAATGTTCCACGCAGGATGATCGATGTACCAGTTCAGATGGTAGCATTGACATCTGGTTCCAGATGTGGCTGCCCGCAAAGATCTTGGGTCCATGCAGAAGAAAAGGATTGGAATTCTGTTCTACTCCTGGGTCCCGTCCATGGGGAAACCATCTTTCCCCATCTATCCTGTAAATCCCCTAAGAATCTTGTAAACTTCAATAAAGTCACCTCTGTCTTCTAAATTCCAATGGATATAGGCCCGAACTACTCAACCTCTCCTCTTAACACAGTCAGTCCATACCTGGTATCAGTTTAGTGAATGTTCTCTGGATGACCAACAATGCCAGTGTAGTTTTTCTTGGATAAGGATATCCTAAATTAATCTAGTCCCATTTACCAGCATTTGGCCTATATCCCTCTAAACCCTAAAGGGTGCATTCAGATCTTGAGCCCAGCAAGGCAACGTCATCTGCAAAATCCAGGTTTGTGAACTAAAGCTGTTCCCCCTGCACCTATGACCAATCATTACCATACTCATGATGATATCAGTAACTAAGACAAAAAGGATTGGAGAGATATGCAGCCTTGCTCTATTCTGTGATGTTCAAGGAATCCATGGTATGTTTATTAGTCAAAACTGAGATTTTTAATTATGCCTCAAATACTAATCTACCTCTCCAGGATGCCATTTTGCCTTGCTGAATACCAGAATGCCTGCAATGGACGTTATTGAAGGCTTTCCTGAAATCAATGAAGTTGAAAACAAGTAGTTTCTGATAGATGAGAATTTGCTCTGAGTTGTTCTGAGCATAAAGATCTGCTCGCTGCATGATCTGCCACCCCAGAAACCAGCTTCAGTAAGGCAACCATCTTCTGGTTTAAATCTGTTAAGGAGCACCATGCTGAAAACCTTGCCATGTACTGACAGAAATGTTATGCCCTGTTGTAACATCAGTTCCTTATCCTCACTCCGTTTTTCCCCCTTTGCAAAAAAAATAGTCCAGGGATGCTTCATTAGGGTCTTGGGCTCCTGCAGCAGATCATTTTTCCCAACCTTTGTAGCAGTGCAGTTGAGCAACTGGATGCTGGATGCTCTGTTTTTTGAGGGGTGAAGGAGGAACACAAAGGAGTAAGTGCATGGTGATCGGAGCCTTGAAGTTAGCAAACGGGCATTTCTGTCATGTCAGAGCAGATCCTGGGGGCACTGGCAGTTGGTGGAGATGTTGTCAGGCAGGACTGAGCAGTGGCTTTGGAGCGTCGTCATGGAGCCTCGTGGGTTGGCATCCTTGATTCAGATATCAAGCAGTGATGTGGTGCAGGAAGGCTGGGCACGCGGGGCAAACCCCAATCTCTGAGGTAGCAGTTGTACTAAACTGGCACCAATTCAGTCAGGTACTGCAGCGAACAAAGTTAAAATCAATATAGTGATGTTTAATATGTTTTCTGGCCCCAGTAACTTAATGTTAAAACAGCACTATGCTAAATGGAGCAATATTAAACACAGACTCCAATTTTTTTGCCCCTTTTTGAACATTTCCTATTGTTTCTTTATGTTGCCCGACCTCCATTGTACTTCGAGTCTGTTGGGGTGTTCCAGCTGAAAACAGGGCACTGATACAGCAAAAAGTAACCAAACCAGTAAACCACAGTGAAGGAGGTACAGCACATCACAAGATTTGCATATGCTGGTACTGGATGAAAGGCAAAAAGAAGTCTGATCTTTTGAACCCAATTTTCACAGTCAAATCATTGTAGAACCAGACTCCTCGTGTTTACCCACCGTTTGCACCTTTGTTTTCAAGTAGCACTTTCTTGACTGAGTAGAAACTGTAGATATCTTTTTCAAAATGGCCCAAGCATGTGTTCAGACTGATCTGATCTGATCTGTTCAGTTTCATCCTGAGTTGCATCACTGGGCAAGCACTAGTCTGGACATTAATGCCAGAAGGTACAAATGTTACCTTCATGTCAATGATGTATTATAGACCAGTAATCTTAGGCAATCAGCAGAAAATGAATTATCACCCAGGTTTTCTATGTTTTAAACATTATTCAGTGACACTGTCGGGTGCGTGATTTTTAGATTGG
Source organism: Rhincodon typus (assembly GCF_021869965.1). Taxonomy (NCBI): domain Eukaryota; kingdom Metazoa; phylum Chordata; class Chondrichthyes; order Orectolobiformes; family Rhincodontidae; genus Rhincodon; species Rhincodon typus. The sequence continues at coordinate 16,381 of NW_025967782.1, read as the reverse complement.
AGCACGTTAAATTTGGTTGACTGTCCTGCTATCACTCATTCCCAGCACATTCCAATGACCATTCTCCGGTATGGTACTGAAAACTACCTTGACATGTTTGCAACTATCCTCTGGTATGCCCGAAGGGAACACTGGCACAAACAAGCCAAACATGCTGTGCCCTCCTTTTATCTGTCTGTTTGAGGCAAATTTTGATGTGTTAAATGCATTGTTATGAAGGAAATTTTCACAAACTTGCATTAAGATTTAACATGAAGAAATATAATTTCAAAAGTTGTTATTGAAAATGTATTGACACAACGGATCTTAATAAATTTTGAGGTTCCAGTTTTACTTCTGTCTCTTACAAGCAAAATACTGAGGATCGAGGAAGTCTGAAAAAAAAACAAAAAACAAAATTGGATACCTGGCCTGAGTTGGGTTTTGATCCAGCTTGTGCAAATGTGAAAGCATTAAACCAAACGTTCTTTTTCTTTGGTTCTTAATAATTGCTCTTTGTCAAATTTCAATACGTTAATTTTTTTTCATTTTAGGCTTTTGTGGAAAATAACCCAGTTATCAGATGGTGTCCCACTCCTGGTTGTGAAAGAGCAGTAAGATTAACCTGTCAAAGATCAGGTTCTACAATGGACCAACTAAGTTTTCCTCTACTAAGTGCACCAGCAGTGGATTGTGGAAAGGGGCACCTCTTCTGTTGGTTAGTGCTGAGAAATTTAAGTTGCAGATTTTTAAAAAATATTCAGTTACTAATTTCTATAGACTTACTTTTCTATTGTGAATTTTTATTGTAAGGAGTCGCCAGGTGGTTATTTGCACTTTCTTAGGGCATACAATTGTCATATTCTTTCATGATTATATGCATTATTTTATTGAACACAACATACCTCAAATCAGTTGGATCCCAGAAGATAATTCATGAATCCTTCAGCATCAGAGTGCAACCTCAACCCACTGTGCTCATTTTATGTGATCATTGCTAATGAGTTCATACTGTACTTGATCTGTTGATTTTTGTAATTATTAGATGAAATTACTGAGAGAGGCAAGGGAGGAAATTGCTGGGGCCTTGAGGGAAATCTTTGTATCTCACTGGCTACAGGGGAGGTCCCAGAGGATTGGAGAATAGCCAGTGTTGTTCCTATGCTTAAGAAGGGTGGCAAGGATAATCCAGCTAATTAAGGGCCGATAAGCCTTACATCAGTGGTAGGGAAATTATTGGAGAGGATTCTTCGAGACAGGATTTACTCCCATGTGGAAATCAATGGGTTTATTAGCGAGAGGCAACATGGTTTTGTGAAGGGGAGGTCATGTCTCACTAACTTGGTTGAGTTTTTTGAGGAAGTGGCGAAGATGATCGATGAGGGTAGGGTAGTGGATGTTGTCTACACGGACTTCAGCAAGGCCTTTGACAAGGTCCCTCATGGCAGGCTGATACAGAAGGTAAAGTCGCATGGGGTCAGAGGTGAGCTTGCAAGATACTGGCTCGGTCATAGAAGACAGAGGGTAGCAGTGGAAGGGTGCGTTTCTGAATGGAGGGCTGTGACTAGTGGCGTTCCTCAGGAATCAATGTTGGGACCTTTGCTGTTTTGTAATATATATAAATGATTTGGAAGAGAATGTAACTGGTCTGATTAGTAAGTTTGCTGATGACAATGGTTGGTAGAATTGTGGATAGCGTTGAGGACTGTCAAAGGGTACTGCAGGATATAGATCAGTTGGTGACTTGGGCAGAGAGATGGCAGTTGGAGTTTAATCTGGAAAAATGTGAGGTAATGCATTTTGGAAGGTCTAATCCAGATGGAAAATATACGGTAAATGGCAGAACCCTTAAGAGTACTGATAGGCAGAGGGATCTGGGTGTACAGGTGCACAGGTCACTGAAAGAGGCAATGCAGGTGGAAAAGGTAGTCAATAAGGCTTATGGCATGCTTGCCCCCATTGGCCGGGGCATTGAGTTTAAAAATTGGCAGGTAATGTTGCAGCTTTATAGAACCTTAGTTAGGCTGCATTTGGAATATTGTGTTCAATTCTGGTCGCCACACTACCAGAAGGATGTGGTGGCTTTGGAGAGGGTACAGAAAAGATTTACCAGGATGTTGCCTGGTATGGGGGGCATTAGCTATGAGGAGAGGTTGGAGAAACTTGGATTGTTCTGACTGGAACGACGAATGTTGAGGGGGGACCTGATAGAGGTCTACAAGATTATGAAGGGCATGGACAGACTGGACAGTCAGAAGCTTTTTCCCAGGGTGGAAGAGTCAGTTACCAGGGGCCACGGGTTTAAGGTGCGAGGGGCAAGGTATAAAGGTATTGTACGAGGCAAGTTTTTTTTACACAGAGGGAGGTGGGTGCCTGGAACTCGCTGCTGGGGGAGGTAGTGGAAGCAGATACTATAGTGACTTTTAAAGGGTGTCTTGACAAATATATGAATACGATTGGAATGGAGGGATACGGTCCCCAGAAGGGTGTGGGGTTTCAGTTGTGACGGGCAGCATGTTGGTGCAGGCTTGGAGGGCTGAAGGGCCTGTTCCTGTACTGTAATTTTCTTTGTTCTTTGTTGTAAACTCCATTTATTACATGGAATTCTGGGCTTTTTCATGTTAAGATCTAATTTTATCCTTTTTTTTTCTGTTAATTTTGAAAATTGGTTAATTAAATCTGGAGGATAGACGCTACTGAATAATGCACAATATGGCCATAAATCATTTTCTGCTTATCTCTGCTTTACTCAGATTTTTTCCTTGCTGTCATGCTTCTCATTTTGTCCCATGGTTCTGTTGCTCAGTGGGTCAGCCATGCTGCAGATGAAGATGGTATGATGTTAACATTTATGTATAATTAATAAAAATGTTAAGTCTGCACAGACTTGCTGTCAACAAAGCTTTGCAGCCTATTTGCAAAATTTCTTTTCCTGTTTTGATCTATTCCTGCAGAAAATGACATATGCATAATTATAACACTAGTTATATAAAGTTATCATACTGTACCCTTAAATATTGTTCCAATCAATATTTGGATAACCAAAGTTCCTCACTACCAAATAGCCTCTGAATTTTAACCCTTCAAGGCATCCTCTTACTAACATTACAGCATATTTTTCTAATCAGTATTTCTGCCCTACTTCCCATTTTTACTTGCCTATTTCTCAATAATACATATTCCTGAATATTAACTACCCAATTCTCACTTTTTAAAGCCACTTTTCCAATATTGCCCTTGATGTGTTCCCACGACACTAGTTGCACTTGCAGCTTACCAATCTTATTCATCAAGCATTATTCACTTGCCTGTTTACATCCATGAATTGTAAACCTTTATTTGTTTTCCTTATACTCTCAGTTTGAACCTAATTTATGCAGTGCTATTCCTTCTGTATGCTATTCAAAACGCTCATTTTATCCTACCTCTTTCCTCTCTTGTACTATATTCTAATGCTATCTTTTGCCACCTTAGTTCCGTCCCTGTCAACTCACAAAGTGAACCTGACGAGGAGCACCACAGGTTCAGAACTGTTAAAATATAACCTGTCCCTCACTAACCAGAGGCTTCTATTGTAGAACTGATATCAATATCCCAAGAAGCTGAAACCTTCCATTTTGTACAATATCTCAAATAATTGAATCTTCCTATCCTCATAATCTGCCACCTTTACTCCTTCAGTCCTTGTCTCTCTCTCCCTCCCAAGGTGCTTCTCACGCATGCTGTCTGTCACTCTCTGGAAATTTTTCTCTGAGGGTTAGAGTCTTTGTAACTCCTTGCCACTGAGAGTTATGGGGGCAGAGTCCTCGTATATAATTAAGATTAGATTCTTGATCACTAGGGGAATTGAGGAATAAGGGGAAAGAACAGTGAAGTGGACGTGAGGAATGCCAGACCAGGGGCTTGAGGGGCCAAAAGGCCAACTCCTGTTCATGTATCTTATAGCTTCACCCACTCACTTTTACTTAATCTATGTTTCTAGGTGGAATGTAATGTGAAAAATGGGAGGTTTGGCAGGAAGAGTAGAGAAGCTGAATATTGTGTTAACGGGAGAAGACTGCAAAAAGCTGCAGCACAAAGTGATTGGGGGTTCTTGTGCATGAATCATGAAGGACAAAGGAACTGATAGCGTTGTTACTAAGTTTGCAGATGACACAAAAATAGATTGAGGGGCAAGTAGTGTTGAGGAGACGGTGTGGTTGCAGAAGGACTTGGCCAGGCTAGGCGAGTGGGAAAAGAAGTAGCAGATTGAACATACTGTGGGAGAATGTAATTATAGGTACTTTGGTAGGAAGAATAGAGGTGTATAATATTTTCTAAACTGGGAAATCTGAAGCACAAAGGGACTTGAGGGTCCTGGTTCAAGATTTTCTTAAGGTTAACATGCAGTTTCAGTTGGCAGTTAGGAAGGCAAATGCAATGTTAACATTCTTTTTGAGAGGGCTAGAATACAAAAGGAAAGATGTGCTGCTGAGACTATTTAAGGCTCTGTTGAGACTGCATTTGGAATTTGTGAGCAGTTCTGGGCCCCATATCTAAGGAAAGATGTGCTGCGTTGGAGGAGCCCAGAGGATATTTACAAGAATGATCCTGGGGATGAAGGGCTTGTCACATGAGAAGCAGTTGAGGACTCTGGGTCTGTAGTTGGTGGAGTTTAGAAGGATGAGGGGGTTGCTTTGATTCAAACTTACTGAGAGGCCTGGATAGAGTTAATGTGGAAAAGATGCTACCATTAGTAGGGGAGGCTAGGACTCGGGGGCACAGCTTCAGGGGGAAGAGATGACCTTTTGGAACTGAAATGAGAAGGAATTTCTTCAGCAAGAGGGTGGTGACTCTGTGGAACTCATTGCTGCAAGGGCTGTGGAGGCTAAGTCATTTAGTGTATTTGAGAGAGATTGATAGATTCTTGCTTAGTAAGGGGATAAGGGGATCAGGGGTTGAAGAGAGAAGGTAAGAGAATGAAGTTGAGAAATATGCTAGCCTTGATGGAATGGCAAAATAAACTCAATGAGCTGAATGGCCTCATTCTGCTCCTATATCTTTATGGGTCCTACGGGATCATAAAAAGCTAGCATTAAGTTCATTGGACAGTAGGAAGCGGAAATTTTCTTTACTTCCCTAACAAGCAATTGTGCATATTTCAAAGAAACTGGAATACAAAGATCAGAAATTCTTGCTTAAACTATACAGGTTAGTAGTTAGATCACACCTGAAAAACTGTGAACAGTTTTAATCCCCTTATTTAGGGAAGGCTGCATTGGCATTGAAAGCAGTCCAGAGAGAAGGGTTCACTCGGTTAATCCCAGGGATTTTCTTCATCAGAGGAGGTTGAGTAAGTTGGGCCTGCACTTGTTGGAGTTCAGAATGAGAGCAGGATTCTTACAGGGCTGGGTTGGGTAGATACTGAGATGTTATTTTCCCTTGTGGGAGAGTCCTGAACTAGAGGGCATAATCTTAGAGTAAGGGATCACTTAGTTTGGACAGCGATGAGGAGGAATTCCTTCTCTGAAGGTCGTGAATCTTCGGAATGTTTTACTGCAAAAGGCTGTCAAGACTCTGTCATTAAGTATATAATATGTTGAGATATAGATTTTTCATTAGTAAGGGAATAGAGGCTCATTGGAAAAGATAGGAAAGTGTAGTTGAAGATTCACAGATCAGCTGTGATCTCATTGAATGGTAGAGCAGACCCAATCAGCTGAATGATCTTTTTCTCCAGTGTTTTATGGATGATTCAGTTGCTCTTTTCAATATGCTAATGGAAATCAGAATTTGCCTGAAATATTGATTCAATGGACCCTCATTCTGGGTGCACTTCCATACTGTAACGCAGATCCTCTGTATCATTGGGTGGCCAATATCTTAATTATTTTGCTCCAAATCAATTCATTATTTTGGAAATTATTTCTTTCAGTTGAACTTCTTAGGATGTTAATATATTATTTCCCTTAGGGAGTGTCTAGGAGAAGCCCATGAGCCCTGCGATTGTTCAACATGGAAAAACTGGCTCCAGAAAATCACAGAAATGAAACCAGAAGAACGTAAGACTTGCTTCACATTCTTGTCTGATTCTTTTAAAGAGTCTTTTTTTGCATTTTTGTAGCTTGTGACATTACTGAAATTTGAACATTTCACAATCTGCCTTTCAATCTATCCCAACCCTCAACTTAGTCCAAGCTTACTCTTGTTGGCTATCTCATTGCTTCCCCACTCCCAAATTTCTTAATTATAGAACAGTACAATAAATAATCTACTGAGGAAAAGTAAACCAAGATAATGCACTTTATAAGACCAAACCAGTAACTTTTACCTGCAAAATTGTCTGTCTTCAATCTTCACTCACCTCTCATAGATGTATAATGATCAAACAGTTTCAGAATTGTGTACATTTGTTAAATTTCATCCTCCACCTCTATTTCTCTGGGAGAAGACTTCCAGTATTTAGAGTCTTCTCACTTTAGCTGCATATTCAAAAGGATGATATCAGGAATATAAATCTTATAATGCACAGTCTGACTGTAGTGGGATGGATCAATGCTACATGCCAGGACTTTGGGGATGCTTTGTATGCATGCAACTTTAGTTCCATTCTGTGGAATTCAGTGTCCAGAATTATAAAAGGCAAAATGCTGCTATTTTCTTTGTCCACCTGATTCTTTTTTACTTTCAAAACCCACATTGGCTGTAGCTAAAGTTTTTAAAAAAAGAACAGTGAATGCTGGAAACAAAACAGAAATTACAGGAGAAACTTGGTGGGTCTGGCAACAACTGTGAAGAAAAAGCAGAGTTAATGTATCGGATCCAATGATCCTTCCTCGAAACTATTAGCAGCTAGGAAAAGGTGGTAAACAGGCTGAAATCAGGCCTGGGGGATTGGGGTGGTGGGTCGGGTGGAAGAGGAAGAGAGGAGTAAGCAAATAGGTGGAGATGGAGGGAGAGAAAGACACTTAGACAGGAAAGGGGTGCATGAAGGTAAGCCAGAGAGAAAGAAAATCTGATAAGAGGGACCGTAAAGGAGGAAAAGTTGATGTTTGTGCTGAAAGCAGCCCATGTCAAGACAGGTCCTAGGCTATGGTGGTGGTCAAAGGCCATAGAGCAAAGTTTTCAGGTTCCATAACTGAGAATTGAGTCTTGAAGGCTTCAAATCCCCCAAGCAAGGGCAAAATGTATTACTCTTCCAGTTTGCACTATGCCTTGCTGGAATACTGCAGCAGGCCAGAATTGTTGGCCAGGAAACGTAATGGTGTATTGAAGTGGCAGGCTCTATCTTCTGCATATAGACTACCATTTCCTTGCTGCCAGTAGTTCTGAAGAAGGATCACTGAACACAAAACATTAACTCTGCTTTCTTTCCACAGATGCTGCCAGACCCGCTGAGTTTCTTAAGCAGTTTGTTTTTGTTGACTGTAACTAACCTGCTGCCAAATTTCTGTCAATGTTGCAAGCTCAGCAAACACATGACAGTTGTCTGGATGAATTAGAATGTAACCGATCCTGCGTGCTTTCTGTCACTTTCCCATGACAATATAATTGAAATTGGGAAACAAATCTGCGTACTTGACTGTCAAAGCAGTGCACACTGAACATTGCCTGGAAAGAAAACATTTTGTGTAATTTTTAGCTTTTCACAATGTTGAATGTTTAAAGTGGTTGAAAATAATATTTTAAGTTGATAGCAAAACAAAACCAGTTAAATGGCTAACCATCTTCTGTTATGCTAATAGTTGCTGGTGTAAATGAAGCTTTTGAAGATGCTGCCAATTGTCTTTGGTTGCTGTCTAACTCTAAACCATGCGCCAACTGCAAATCTCCAATTCAAAAGAATGAGGGCTGCAATCACATGCAATGTGCCAAGGTGAGCATTGTAAACTGACCATCCAGAGAGAGATGTTGCCCAGCTCATTCTAAATTACTTGAAAGCAGTGTTTCACCAGTTGCATATGGGGCAAATTTGTGATACATTAACATTGTTTTGTATTAATGATGATATTCAGGTAGGTTGTGGAATTATGTATTTCTATAATCTATTTGGCGAGGTAAAATCATCATGTTATATTTAATTTCAAACACTGGTTCTTAACTTTGACATCTTGCAATAGGAATAGTTAACATGGTTAGACAAATAAAGCAAATTCTTCTTAATTTTGGGCATCCAATACTCATTCAGCTTATGCTTTATGGTCCTCCCCGAAAAAATCCTACTCACTGTATATTTCTTTCCTTTTGCAGTCACTTTTCTGTTTTTTTCCAGAACTGCTTCTACCCCTTGTTTTATTCCAAGTATAGAAAACTTGAATAATTTCATTTCACTCTTTTTCTGACTTTTATGATACATACCTTCTCTTGGGGTTTAACACTGTTACAGAGTCTCAAATTGATCAAATTCCAAATAGGCCATGAATAGATTCTGGAATACATTTTCCTTAACTTATTAGACATTTGTCTTGATTCTGCTGTTTGTTGGAGAATAGGATCATATATTTAGTTATATGGCCTTTTCTGGACTTATCTGGGAATGTAGAAATTGTTGGATAACCTTATCTAAGATAGCATTGTTATTGACCATATTCTGTGACCTTTAATGACCTTGAAATGCTTGTATGTGGACAGAGCCGTAATGCATGGGTTACGTTATCTTTCAATATATCATTTATTCTGTGCAGTTACATTGAAATATATTCGGATAAATTTATCATAATTTATAGAGAGAAGTGCACTTCAAAAGTGAACTATTTGAATTGTGGACCTTTTAATATTGGAACCAGATGTTACAGTATCCTTAAAAACATAGAAAGTAGGAGCGGGAGTAAGCTGTTTGGCCTATCAAGCTTGCTACACCATTCAATATGATTATGTCTGATCATTCAACTCCATACCTTTTCCCACTTTCTCCCCATATCCTTTGATCCTTTTAGGCCTAAGAACTATATCTAAATCCTTCTTGAAAACATTCACTATTTTGGCCTTAAACATTTCTCTGGCAGAGAGTTTCACAGGCTGGGTAAGAAATTTCTTCTCATCTCAGTCCTAAATACCTACCCTATATTCTTAGACTGGCCCCCTGGTTCTTGCTCTCTGGTTGTCATAAGCATCCTTCCTGCAATTCCCCTGTGTAGTCCTGTTACAAATTTATAGGTTAATATGAGCTTCTCTTTCTCCCCGAACCCCAAGGAGTATAACCCCAACCAGTTCAACCTCTTCTCATACGTCAACCTTTCCATCCAAGAAATCGCTGCTCTCCCTCTGTAGGAAAAACATCATTCTGCAGATAAGGAGACCAAAATTGCACAAGGCAGGACAGGTGTGGTTTCACCAAGGCCCTATGCAAATTGCAGCAAGATATGCCTGCTCCTGTGCTGAAATGCTCTCACTTGGAAGATCAGCATACTATTTGCCTTCTTCAGTGCATGTTTTCAGTGACTGGAGTACGCGGGCAGCCAGATCTCGTTGAACCTGTGATTTCCCAATTTGTCACCATTCAGATAATTAGCCTTCCTATTTTTTTGCAACTAAGGTGGATAACCTCACATTTATCCACATTATGATGCATTTGCCCACTCACTCAGCATATCCATATCATACTGAAGCATCTCTGCATCCTCCACAGTGCAAATATGATTTTTGTTGGATATGTTTGGAAGAATGGAAAAAGCATAGCTCATCCACTGGAGGCTACTATAGATGCACTCGATATGAAGTGATCCAACAAGTTGAAGAACAGTCCAAGGAAATGACGGCTGAAGTAAGCATTTTTTTGGAAGTGAAATTAATAAGTTGATATTTTCAGCAAACATTTTCATTGTGATTGCCTTCTTTAAGTTTCTGTGGTTTGTTCTTTCTGCTTTCCTTGCTTATTCACTTTTATTAACCTCATTACGTGATCAGTAAAGACAGAAGTGGTTGTGTTAGTGGAGGAAGAAATGATGGTGATGGTTTTTCAACATAGTGTGCTGGTATAAAATGTGCTTTTTATAAAATGTCTCATGTAGACATGTTTAGCTTGTATTGTTCTTCCTTTTGTATATTTCTCTTGACTTCTGACTTGATGTAGAATATTTGTTCAACCTCTTATCTCAGTCCTTTTTCAGTAAACATTGTGTATATTTGTTAAAATGCACTGATACCTGAGGCTTTCTTTGTCAAGAAATACGCAATTGAAAAATCCATCTTCTATTTCAGGCTGAGAAAAAGCACAAAAAATTTCAGGAACTAGACAGATTTATGCACTACTACACAAGGTTTAAAAACCATGAGCATAGTTATAAGGTATGTTACAGAAGAACTATTTGTCATTTAATACTGCCAACTTTGAGTCAAATAAAAATAAGCCTTTTTTGTCTTTTAGTTAGAGCAACGTCTTCTGAAAACTGCTAAAGAAAAGATGGAACAACTAAGCAGAGCTCTAAAGGGAGGTAGGTGATAAAGTCAGTAATTAATATAGTCTAAAGAGATTAATGCTACTGTTTTATGGCTGGAAACCTGATATACAAAAGCTCAGAAAACAGCCTGGAGTTACAAAGTGGGATATTTTCTTTTATAACATTTTACAGAAGGCAGAATTTTGACTACTAAGGCCCGTGGAAACTTTCTGAAAGACTATTAACTGAAACCATTGTTCTTACTTGCTCTTTAATGTCTTTAGACTGTACAATGTCCTGTCTATGAAAGGTTACTTCCTGTTGTCACACTTTTGTTGCTGTTTTGTGACCTTTTGTCAAAGACATTCCTGTGGTTACTTAGTAGAAACTACATATGTCAACTTGTCACACTGCAAGCACATCCTCCTGTTGTGTAGCACTTAAAATTTGAGTCATTCAGCTCCTCAGTCTGAGCTGCATGGAAATGCTTAAGTTCTTGTTGCCGCTGTTTCCTATATCCTAAATTGCTGCATATTTTCCTTTAGAACACAATCTAATGTAGACATGATGGGCTGAATGACAGCCTTTTGCACCATAACAATTTGGTGATTTTGTGACCCAAGAATTTCTTTTAAAAATGCCTTCACCTAATGTTATTATGGAATTTGATTTGCATCTGTATCCAAAATCCAATACTCTCTTTGTTAATCCCACCTCATCTGCAGGCTACATTTAATGCAGCAGATGATAAACTTTAAAGAATATTAGTTTATGTTGAAAACTACGAATGACTTTACTTCCACTTCTGTTTTTGATGGGTCATTCTGTGAACCAACCATCCTCTACATTTAATAACAATTCATAGAATCCTTATAGTGTGGAAACAGGCCCTTCAGCCCAACAAGTCCATACTGACCCTCAGAGCATCTTACCCAGACCTTTCCCGCTATAACCCACCTCATCTTCACATTCCTGAACACTACAGGCAATTTAGCATGGCCAATCCACCTAACATGGACATCTTCGGACTATGGGAGGAAACCCATGCAGACCCAGGGAGAATGTGCAGACTTGACACAGATGGTCCCCAAAGGGTGGAATTGAACCCAGTATCCTGGCACTGTGAGGCAGCAGTGTCAACCATTGAGCCAACGTGCCGCCCCTCCTCTTTTCCCTTAACTCAGTTAGTGGCCATCTTCAACTTCTATCAAAATGTTAATGACTAGCCAGAGAGTGAAAATATATTGAATCTATTTACCTTATTAAAGTATTCAGTAATTTTCAACACTTTCCAGAGGTTCAGATAACTTGCAGTTTGATTGTAATTGTGGAAGGTCGATCATCAACCCTGGGAGCAGTGGTCAAAATCATTTTTCAATGGCTTCTCTCTCAAAATTTTCTTCAGGGTTTTTTCATTCATGCCACATTTTATTAGTTGATATGTCACACAATAACAATACCTGTATTTGTGATGGTATATAAGGTATTTTGACATGCACAGGAGTAGATTTGGAATAATTCATGCATATCCTCAATATTATCACGTCTCCATTAAATGTGAGACATGGCTTAACAAGGAAAGTTTTGCTCCTGCAAAACTGCAAAGCACGTGCACAAAGTTGGAAGACTTCAACAGGGCAGTTACAACCCTATCTACTGCAGCTCAGAATGCAATCTCAGATTTAAATTTAAGAATTGACAGTGTTCATTTCAATAGGAATCACTTCAATTTTTCCAAGTGTAGTAACTCTTGAAGTACGCAACCTTCAACCAGACATTCTACGTTCGTTCACAAGGAATTTGTAACCTCAGTGATTTGAAGTTTTCTTGGATCCTAGTTAGCTGCGTTTTTCTTCATTTGACATATTAAAATGATGTCCCTTTTTTTTGGTAGCCTCCCTCCTTTCTCTCTCACCACCCCATCTTGAATATATCCTCTCACCCCAAACACCCTTGAGGCCTCATTATTTTCCCATACCCCTCATGCAGTTCCTTCTTGCACTGCACCCCTCTTGTAACCTCCTTCCTGCGTCCCCATTTGGAGCCTCCTAATTTCCCTTCGCACCTACTGCAGACTTTATTTCGTAAACCCCTCTCAGCTGCCTTCTCAATCCAACGCATCTGTTGTAGACATCTCCTGCCCAACTTCCCTTACATTGGCGAATGCATTTTGAAGTGTGCACAGAATGGTTTTTAAGACTGGTATGTTCAGGAGCCCACTAAGGAAACGGCTATCCGAGGTTTGGTATTGTGCAATGAGAAGAGGTTAAATAATAATCTTGTTGTGTGAAGCTCTTTAGTGGAAAATGATCACAGCATCATTTGGATAGAAAGTGAAGCAGTCCAACCTGAAGATCAGGTTTTTAAAACAAAAAGATTTCTTTCAAAGGATCTGGCCTTGCCAGTGACACTCAGAATTTGTTGCCTGTTGCTAATTGTACTTGAGCTGAATGATTTGCTCTGCCCTTTCAGAGCTAATCAAATTGTTAGGGGTCTTAAGTCTCATATAGGCTAGATAGGGCAAGGATACCCTGTTTAATTAGCAGAGAAAATTAAATGAGTTTCTGCAACATTACTAAGACTAGCCTTATTGTGCAGATGTAATCGTTGAATTTGAATTCCACCAGCTGCCATGGTGGGATTTGAACATGTTTCCAGAGCATTATTCTGGGCTTCAGGATTACTTCTCCAGTGGCTTAACTATTAAGCCACCATCTTTCCAATCCAGTCCTTGACACTATCTGTTCTTGTGCTGGTATTTAATAATGAAGCTTGTTCCTCGCATTCTTCCTCCCTGAATGTATCCCAGTACACTTTTCCTCCGTAAACTCATCCAGCATATATCTCTCACCACCTATTAAATTTTAAGTTTCCTTCTCAGTTACTTGCTGTCCACATCTTTTAACTTCTGTATTGTTGCAAAGTGATGTTTTGCTCTTTCAAATCAAGTTCACATTACTTTTATGTGGTTTCCATTCTTTCAAAATAAAAATTGATTAATTCTACCATTTTCCATCTGTAGGCCAGATACACTTCAATGATCCCAGATTCTCTTCAATGTCACATAACTTCAGTTTGGCAGCAAACCTTCCAGCAAAAAGCTTTTGAACAAAAGCGTGCACACCAGGTCCACTACATTTCCACTATCTATGGACTTACTTTCTCAAACAAATCCTTCTGTTCAAAAAAAACATAGTTCTTGTAGATTTAAAGCTTCTCACTTCTTTAAAAGTTGCTGCATTATGGCCTACAATCCTAATTAAAAGGTCTTTCAAGCAGTCTGGGTTTGTAAACATTGTAACTGCCATTCAGACTCTGGCTTTCTAGTGTAACAAATTTACAGTCAAATTTACATCAAATAGAAGGAAAATAGAAATATCTCATCATGGGTTGTGTAACGATATTTTGGCTTTAAGAGGTGTATTTTGCCCTTTTTTGTGAAGAAATATTGAGAGAGAGCTAACAAGCAGTCTACTCAGAGCCACTAGAGTAAACAGTTTGTGAGGCCTTGAGGACTTTTTCAAGTTGGAATAGAAGCAGCCTGAATGAATGGAGTCAAGCTTCCACCAAACCAGGATTTTTAGTTTTAGGTTTTGGTAGCAACTGCTGGTGTCTTGAAGCTAGCTGTTTCTCCTCTCTCAGTTATAGCTAAAAGTTGAAAGTTCTCTTCCTACTGGAATGTTGAATTGCATGTGAGACTATCTATTTGACTGAATTTGCCTTTTACCAAGGGTGTATTTGTGGAATGTTACTATATTGGAACAGTTACTGTTTAATAGTTAAATAATGTATTATTCTTTTAAGTTTTCCAATAGAGTTAAGTCATTCCAGTTTATTGTTGTATTTTAACTATGGTGTATGAATAAAGTGCGTTTTGCTTCAAACCTGGTATTTTGACCAATCAAATTGCATCTGGAACGCAACACCTGGCACTTGCTTTTTAAAAAAGAACAAGTTAGGGTCTAGGCTATTCTCTTAGTATATTTTGAGGGGGTTTGATCTGGTCCAAAACAGTTGGAATATCCACTTGTAGAAATAACCATAGATTTGACTAAATTACAAACATTACTGTGGACGTTGAGCTTGTCCTTGCTAGGAAAAAATCTCTTCATGGATTTTCTTGGTGCATTTTTGTTCATCAACCTCAATGAGACAGGGCTCCAATCTCCTCTTTAAGAGTCTGTGTCTCCAGCCAGCAAGATTATATGGGCTGCCAAATTTTGTCCAGTTTACCATGACTCCAGCTATATGGATCCCAGAAAGCCACTTCAGAGAGCAGACTCATTTCACTTTAAAAGTCAGTAACTCTGCTAAGATCTGTGCTGCAGAATTTGCACTGGGTGAAGTATGCTACCCATAATATTCACCTCTGTAACTGGGGTTGGGCTGAAGGTTAATGTAGCTGTAGCAATTTGAGTTACCCTCTGTGGCTTAGAGCTGGAGCTGTGGGCAGATATGCCAGCGAGCTGAATTAGTAGATCGATTTAATTCATTGTGCTGCATCACAATGGGAAGAGTAATCGAGGCAAATTCTGTGAGTGAAGACAGAGATCAGCAAGAGTAAAAGCCATCTGTGAGATTCTTTGGATTACTTCAATATCAAGCAATGTTTTTTTTTTGTCAAGGAATACACTCTACTATGCCATTTTTGGGTTTACTTTGGGTCTTGTAAGTCAGTATCAAGCAATACAATTAAACAAAAATGTGAAGTTGCTTTGGGATAGTCCATCAGGGAGCTTGGATGCAGCTTCTTCAGCTGTTTCTGTATTTTTCTTTTGAAAAAGTGACCGTAAATAATAATAGTATTGTTCTTCACAGTGTAATATTTCGTGCTTTATCTTATCAGTTGAAGGAGGGTCCCCAGATACCACTTTTATTGAAGAAGCAGTACTTGAACTCTTGAAAACACGACGTATCTTGAAGTGCTCCTACCCTTATGGATTTTTTCTGGAACCTAAAAGCACAAAGAAAGAAATATTTGAGCTCATGCAGGTATTTTTGCCAAAAAATGATGTATTAGTATTGGACTGTATTATTTGCTAAAAGTTTGTGATTAATTAGTGTAATGATAAATATAGAAGAGAGTACACAATGTGCTAGGAAACTTGTGTTGTGCTAAGCTATATAACGTCAGTAAACTTTCTACTAGGCACAATAAGATCCAATGTTTTTGAGTCAATATTTGAACTGTGCAAGGGCAACATTTCTTCTTCATGGATTCAAGGCAACTAAACTAGTTAAAACAATAATAACCTAAAGAGACTGGAGTTGTCCCTGGTTGGAAATATTGGTGGGGAGATAAAAAAGGCAAAATGTTGCAGGTGCTGGTAATCTGAAATAAAGGCAAAAAAATACTGCAAGTCTTCAAAAGATGAAGTAGCATCTATGGAGAGAAAACAGTTAATTTAACAAGTCTGAAGAGTCACACCTGAAATAATTCTTTCTGTCTACAGATGCTGTCTGATCTTTTAAAGACTTTCAGCATTCTGTTTTTTTTAAATCTCTGGCCTATCAGCATTTTGTGGGGTATTTCAGATCTTCACAAAAGGAGTAGCAGAAGGTTTTGTATGATAAGTAAAAGTCTGGTAGACCGAAATCTGGGTGCTCCTTCCCTGACCGTACCTGTCCTTAAACAGGTAATAAAGTAAGTAGTTAGATCACATCAGAAGACTGTTGATTTGTTGTTCCATACTTAGAAAATTCTTCAATGTCAAGGTTAAACGAACCATTGCAGACATGTATGATGTACAGTTTGCATATCACTGCAGTGTCATCGCCTACTCTGCACAAGATTTGCATACAAGAAGCTTGGTCACTAGTTGAATGTTGCTGAAACAAAATTTCTATATCACCCCATACCTAATCAGCAAAATATTTGATCTCCTCTCCAAGTTGAAATATGTTGAAACCTCCAATACTTTGACTGACTTGCGGAGGCCGTGGTTGTCAACAGTAGTCCAGTGTACAAAGCAGTTGTCACCATATACTGCACTTGGTCAAACCTGGACTCTATCAACAGCACTTAGCTGGTGAAATTTCTCCAT
>NW_025967781.1:0-25000 GCF_021869965.1 Rhincodon typus | reverse complement strand
GTCCCCCTCATCCCCATCGGGGAACTCCAGGGCTTTTTGCAAGCTGTGCTTGGTCACTGAGATAGAGTTCAGTTGGCTATGGATCGGTGGAATTCTCTACCGCTTCTGGTCATGTCTGCCCAGCAGCTATTGGCAGCCCTGGGAATGGACAAGGATGCAAAGCAGTGGTGCAAAGGACTCCTTTACAGCGCCCTCAGGGTGGAAGGGAGAAATGAGTCCCTCCGCCTGCTCAGTAAGTTGGTCTTCATTGTCCTAACTGGTGGTGGTGGCACATACTGCAGCCATGAAGACATCCATAGCTAGCCTCAACGTCAACGGCAGCGGGAAGGCCCAGCGCAGATTTCATATCTTTTTGCTCCTCAGGGAATGAAAGGATGCAGTGAGCATCCTGCAAGAAACCCATACGGTCTCAGGAGACAAAGATATGTGGCTTGTGGAGTGAAGGGGAAGGGTCTTCATGAATCATCTGGCCTCTGATTATGGCGGGGTGGCTATCTTATTGGCCCCTTTTTGTCAGCCAGCGATCTTGAGGGTCAAGGAGCATGAGCCAGGTGGCCTGCCCGTAACTCATGGTTCATTTCAGAGGCATGGTGCTTCACTTCACAAACATATACATGCCTTGGATGGGACCTGAGCAGATGTGCTTCTTCGAGGGAGTGTCTACTACCCTTAGCTTCATTGGTGAGGGTGAAGTCATCTTTTTCAGGGGAGATTTCAATTGTACCCTCGAGAGGTGGGACCATGGCAGTACCCAGAAGAGTTCAGCATTAGTGGGGAAGTTAGGGAACTTAGTTAAGACCTTTGACTCGGTGGATGTCTGGCAAAATCTCCATCCCGATTCCATTGCTTTCATCTTTGCGAGGCCTGGGGTCAGAGAGTCCAGAATTGACCACCTCTACATTTCCAGGGCATAGGCCTCCTGTGTTCTGAAGGCCTCCATGCGGCAGGTGCCATTTTCCGTTCACGACCTTTTCTGGGCTGAACTTGTTCCGTTCAGCATCAGGACAAGCTTGGTGTACTGGCACTTTAACAACCATTTAACAACTGCTGGAGGACAGGCAGTTCTGGGGCTCGTTTCATCACTTCTGGACTGACTATGGAGAAAGAATCAGGGGGCTTCCCCTCCTTGAGGCTACCGTGGGATGTGGGCAAGACTCACATCTGTGTCTTCTGTCAGCAGTACATGTGGGGGTTGATAAAGAGACGGACAGAATCGAGGGAGCTGGAGAAGGAGGTGCTCAACCTGGAGTCACATCTCGGTCAGCCTGATGTGGACCCGACCCTGCGGGAAAAGAAGAAGGAGACACTCCGGGATTTGCATCTCACTGGGTCCCGGGGTGCAAATGGGAGATTGTCGGTCCAGTTCTTTCGGGATCTCGACCGCGGCTTCGCCTTCTTTTACTCGCTGGTGAAAAGGCACGGGGTCCGTCAGCAGCTCCTTGTGTTGCTAGCCGGCGATGGATCCCTCCTCTTGGCTCCAGAGGGCATCAGGGGCCAAGTGATGGACGATTACAGGGTTCTCTTCACTCCAGATCCATCTAGCAAGGAAGCTCGCAAAGTTTTGTGGGAGGACCTGCTACAGGTCAGCCCCGAGGGTCCCGAGAGGCTTGATGCCCCTCTGAGTGTGAAGGAGCTGACCGGTGCCCTCGACTGTCATTCCTGGGGCAAGTCCCCAGGGCTGGACGGGCTGATTGCAGAGTTTTTCAGGGCATTCTGGGATGTGCTGAGGGTGAGGAGAGGCAACTACGCGCGGGTCCTGGAGGAATGAATCGCAACCAGAGAAATGTGTCTTTCTTGGCGCAGGGCCGCCATCACTGTGCTTAAGAAGGGGGATCTCTGTTTGTTTGTATTGGCGTCTGGTCTCTCTCCTCAGCACGAGCTACAAAACCTTTGCCAGGATACTTTTAACTCGCTGTGGCACTGTGCTAGACCACATGATCCACCCAGATCATTCCTACAGTGTCCTAGGTCGGAGTGTCCACGACAACATCCACCTGGTCCAGGATGTGATCCATTATTCCCGGAGGGCTGGCCTGTCGAGCGCTGTTCTCTCTCTTGATCAGGAAAAGGCATTCGATAGAGCGGATCCCTGATGGTGCCTCTGCATTTTGGGAGAGGTCTGCGTCAAGGCTGCCCCCTGTCCAGCCAGCTTTATTCTCGCTGCCTGGAGCCGTTCCTGCACCTCCTACGTAAGCAGCATTTGGGTTTGGCTCTGCATGGGCCAGGGCAAGAGGCGGTTCTTTTGGCATATGTCAATGATGTGCTCCTTCTGTTCACAGGCCCAGCTGACCTGAAGGATGCACGAGTGCCAGGAGGTCTCTGGCATTCTCTGCAAGGATCAACTGGAGCAAGTGTTCAGGAGTTCTGATCAGTCCCTGGCAGATGGATATTCTTCCGGAGGAGCTCCAGTGCTTCACATGGGGTACCACTCACCTCCTCTACCTAGGAATCCACCCTTGTCCTGCTGAGGAATCCTGGTCAGTAAATTGGCATGAATTGGAGACCAAGGTGACCACTCACCTAGCACGCTGGACAGGACTGCTCCGAGTGTTGTCCTACAGGGTGCAAGTGCTGGTCATAAATCAGCTGGTGGTCACCATGTTGTGGTACTGACTGGTCACTTTGGTCCCTCTCCCTGGCTTTGTCCAGAAATAGCTCGTCAAGTTTTCCTGGGACAAGAGGCAACACTGTCTCGCTGCTACGGTTCTAAGTCTTCCGCTTGAGGAGGGTGGTCAGGTGCTTGTTTGCCTTCACACCCAGGGAGCGACTTTCTGCCTTCAGATCTTGCAGCAATACCTTTACGTTCTGCTTCCTCCAAGATCGTGCGCCCTGATGACGTAGTTTTTCCATCAGGTGTGCGGCCTCCATTACAACATGCAATTCCTGTTCGTGGAGTGGTCCCCAGCCTCGGGTCTTCTTCCAGGAGTTGCCTGCCTTCAATCTGAAACTGATCAATCGTGTGGGGCACGGTTGGCTTGCGCTGGAGTTCTCCCACTACAGCAGTGGCAGCTTTCGTTGGGAAGCTGCTGCACAGGACCAGTTTCCTCCTCGAGCGCGGTTTGCACTGGCCAAGGTAGGAGAGAGTTCAGGATTCAGGGCCGACCAGAGTCGGGGAATGCGCTGGATGGCAGAGGAGGGGGCTGAATAACACCAGCACAGTTGACTGTAAGGGCGTCAATCCGTCTCTGGTTTGTGACCTGAGTCATCTGGAGCCTGATGGACAAGGCACTCGGCCCCGATACCTCATGTACACTCGAGGCTCCTTAGGCATGCATTTTGATTCTGGACGAATTGACCCCTGTCCATCCTGAACTTGACATTGGCCCCGCGCTGCGGACCCTCCCCCATGACTTTGTGCCCCACAATCTAAGCCATCTCAGCACTATCCTCCTGATGGCCTTTTAGACGGCACGGAGGCATTATTTGTACAGGTTGATGCTGCATACTCTTCACTGCTGTGCCTTCATCTGCTGCCCAGGCACGCCTTGGCATAATGTTTTGCCCTCTGGTGGTAGAGATCTCCAATGGAGGGCCCTCTATAAAGGGGTCTTCCCTTCTCACATCAGAGTTACGGGGTGGAGAGTGCTGCACGTGGCGGTCCGGTGCTACCGGCGAATGTGTAAGTTTACCAGGTGCCAGTCCACGTGCATGTTCTGTGGCCTGGAGGAGACAGTGTTGCACATTTATGTCGTGTGCACACATCTGCAGCCCCGTTTTAGTTTCTTGAAGGATCTGCTGTTAAAATTTGGTTGCAGTTCAGCCCCACACTCCTGATCTACAGGCATCCAGTGGAGGGAGTGGCAGGCACGTGTATGAGCCTTCTGGTGCCTTTGTTCCTGGGCCTGGCCAAGATGGCCATCAACAGGTCCAGGCAACAGACTTAAAAGGGGCTCATTGTTCCTGACTGTCTGACCCCTTTTGTGGTTACGCCTATGCTCGGGTGTTCCTGGAGAGGGAGTGCGTGGTGCTCACCGGCATGGTTGAGACCGCTGGGCGCCATGGGGGCTGGAGTGCATTATCAGCCTGGATGATGATATTCTGATTTAGTTAATTGTCCCTGTAGTATAAGTCTCCATTTTGCCTTTTTGAGTTTACATTAGTTTATGGTTTGGTGTCCAGGGAAGAGGACTGTCTTATTTTCCATCTGTTCCAATTTTGAACCCCTTGGAAGAGCCAAAGGGCTTCTGTTTTAGCTCCATACTGGCCCTGTTCCAGATGTGCTTGATGGGGATCAGTCTGAGGGGAATTTTATCTTTATTTGAAATGAGCAGGGGAACATCCTCTGGATTTTAAACCATTGTTGTCCTTGTCCCAGGAGTGCTCCATGGGGATGAAGCAGAGCGGATTTATTTATTTAATTGGTTATTTGTTTATTTAATTATTTGCTTTCTTTGATTTTGCTTTTGTTTATTTTTATTTTGGTCCCCTGTGGTTCCTGCCCAAAAGAGGTTGGTGGTGACATAGTCAAGGTAGAGCCATTTTTTGCTTGTGTATTTGTTTTTGTTTCTCCCCAGAGTAATTGCGTCTTTGTCAAATAGAAATAAAGTCACGGTAGCTTTATTTTCTGTTTTGGAAGTGCAGAGTGGGCTATGGCCTGGTTAGCACATTCAAGATGGATCGAAGGGTCTCTTTCCGAGCTGTACATCTCTGAATGACTGACGTAAAATACTTCTCCACGTTCAGTGCAACTTTTCCAGGCCCAGAAGCTGCAGTGTCTTTTAGTTATCAGCAGATTCAAATAATCACACCTTTAGAATCAGAGGGGTTATCCGCTACATTTGTTGCAGTTCCCCCAGGAGACTGCATGGTGAACTTATACATTATAGGTACCTGACAAAAGTGAAATGTAGCAAGCACCCTCCATTAACAACTGCAGAAAATACTGGAAAAACTGAGCGGGTCCGGCAGCATCTGAAGCACAGTCGACGTTTCGATTCCGATAATCCCCCTACAGAACAGTATAAAAGTTTTTACTTTGCACAGCAATTAGTTATGAAGTACCAAGCGCCTGGAACTGGAACAAACACATAGCATCAAGAATTCAACCGGCACTTCCGCCGTGTTGCTAGGAGACTGTACTGGCTTCCGGTGTGATGGAGGTGGAGGAGGCGCAGGCTCAGACCTATCCCTCAATGGTCGATCGCTACTTTAGGCGCTGGTATAAGACAGGTAGGCGGCTCTGTCGCTGATGGTACAAGGCAGGGTGGGCGGCTCTGTCACTGCGGAGCCTTGTCCTGGGCCGGGGGGGAGAGAGAGAGAAGATTTCCGCCAACCCCGACGGAAGGCCCTAACATCCGGGCGGTCGAATTGGCTCGGACCGAAGAACGGGAGCCGTATTCACCCGGAACGGTTAAGACCCCAGCCTGAATTTGCGAGCACCAGACTGACACTGGTTTTCAAGTTAGGGAAGAGAAGACAATAAACCGTAATCGTATCTAAAGACTGGAAGGTGGGGATTAGGTTGTCTTTCGTTTCGCAGAAGTTTAGGGGAATAATCTGGATTTCTACGGGAGCACAGCCTAAACTCAGCTCTGACTGGAAGGATTCCATTGTATCTGATGAGATTTTTAATCTCGAGATGGCGTGGCCAAACTGTCAGACTATATGGAGTCTGTTAACGGGCAGCTGCTGTATTCTCCCTATTATTTATGTTATGATGAAATGCTTAGTAGAAAATAACTTGATAAAATGCATAAGGTTTCCCTATTCAGCCTGCCACAGTGGAATTTTCACAGGAGGTGGATATTGCAGACCCACATCAAATTTGAAGGAAAATAATTCCAACTGCTTAAAAAAATTGTAACTCAGTATCTTGAGACTCAAAATGTAATGTGACTCAACATTGCCTGTAAAGCTTTTCGGATGTCCTAAGAACATAAACAGTAAATATGTGAAATTTCAATCTTGCAGATGGGTATGGATAGGGTGAGTAAGGAAAAATCTGGTAGTGTATAAAATGGGAAAAGTGCAGTTGTGAACTTTTGACAGGAAGAATAAGGAAAAAAACAGTAAATCTCAAAAAGAGAGCAGCTTTGGAATTCTGTGGTGCAAAGGGATTTGGATGTCCTGGTGCCTAAGCAACAGGTTAGTATGCAGGTGTGACAGAATCAAGAAGGCTAATAGAATGCTGTCATCTATTGAGCAATTGAACATCAAGGGATGATGTGCTTCAGTTACATAGAGCATTGGTGTGTTGTAGAGTCAGAGATGTACAGCGTGGAAACATACCCTTCCGTCCAACTTGTCTGACCAGATGTCCTAAATTAATCTAGTGCCATTTGCCAGCTTTTGGCCCATATTCCTCTAAACCCTTCCTCTTCCTATACCCATCCAGATGCCTCTTAAATGTTATTGTACCAGCCTCCACCACTTCCTCTGGCAGCTCATTTCATACACGCATCACCCTCTGCATGAAAAGGTTGCCCGTTAGGCCCCTTTTAAATCTTTCCTTTCTCCCCTTAAACTTATGCCGTCTAGTTCTGGACTCCTTCTCCACCCTCCCCCCACCCCCAACCCAGCGAGAAGACCTTAGCTAGTCACCTATTCATGCCCCTCACGATTTTATAAAACTCAGCCTCTGATGCTCCAGGGATAATAGCTCCAACCTATTCAGCCTCTGCCTATAGCTCAAGCCATCCAATCCTGGCAACATTCCCCAGGACCTTACCATTACATGTGTAAGTCCTGCCCTGATTTGCCTTTCCAAAATGCAGTACCTCCCGTTTATCTAAATTAAACTCCATCTGCCACTCCTCGGCCCATTGGCCCATCTGATCAAGATCCGATTGTACTCTGAGGTAACCTTTCTTTGCTGTCCACTACACCACCAATTTTGGTGTTTTCTACAAACTTTCTAACTACACCTCCTATGTTCACATCCAAATCACTTTCATAAATGATGAAAAGCAGTAGACCCAGCACCGATCCTTGTGCCACACTGCTGGTCACAGGCCTCCAGTCTGAAAAGCAACCCTCTGTCGCCTAACTTAGAGTCAGTTCTGAATCCAAATGGGGGAGTCCAGAACTGGAGGGCATGGTATTCCATGTGATCCAACCTTGCTAACTAGTCTACCATGTGGAACCTTGTCAAGCACCTTTCTGAAGTCCATATAGATCAGGTCTACTGTTCTGCCTTCATCAATCTTCTTTGTTACTTCTTCAAAAAACTCAAGCAAATTAGTGAAATACGATTTCCCATGCACAAGTCTACAGCTGGAAATACTGTATCTAGGTTGTTGACTTGCTCGCTGTCTGGCTTGTTCTCAGTCAGACGTTTCGTCACCATGCCAGGTGACATTGTCAGTGGAGCCTCCGATGAAGCAATGTTATTCTACTCGGTTTGGAATTTATACTTTTTGGTCTGTAATGGTGAGTAGTGTCATTTCTGGTTTTGATCTGTATGGGTTTATATGTGGTATGGTGAAAAACACCACTTCATCAGAGGCTCTATTGATGATGTCACCTAGCATGATGATGAAACGTCTGAACGAGAACAAGCCAGGTCGGCGAGCAATTCAATAACCTCACCCACCACCCGAGCTACAGATCTTTGCCAAACCTTTGAATATTGTATCTAGTTTTGATCCCTTTTATAAGGATATACATACACTGGAGGTACTTCAGAGAAGATTTACTGGATTGAAGTCTGGACTTTTGTGTTGTCTTTTGATTGGTTGAGCAGTCTGGGTTTATTTCCACTGAAGTTTAAAGTGAGAGTTGACTTGATTTGAATTTAAAATTCTGAATGGCCTTGACAAGGTGGATGTGGAAAGGATGTTTCCTTTAGTGGGTCAGAACTTGGGTTGCTGTTTTAAAATTCGAGTTGCCCTTTCAAATTAGATTAAATTTTAGGGTTTTGTGACATTAGAATGTTGTGCCTTACCATTGTCCACCTGTCTTTAAAAAATTCAGATTTTTGTTTGGCAGGGGAATAGCGGGTTATTTGGAGTAGATGAGCATGGAATTTGATCAGCTACGATCTAATTGAATGGCAGAACAAGCTTGAGGGGCTATATGGTCTACTACGTATGTTTGTATGCACTCTGCTGAAAATGCAGATTCGAACTGAACCTTTATGTCCATTCAGTGCTTGGGTTGCTGAAGGCCAATTTGAGTATGCCTATTACATTGACTCTGGGATCCGTTTAATTGAATTGCATGCTTAGAAAATGTCTAGAATATCAGAAGATCAACTAGCGCTTTTATGAAGTAACTATGCGCAGAAGTCTGATTCATTTGAACCCTGGCTTCTTCCATGCTTTCTTTCAATAGTTAATACTTTCTTATTGAATTAAGGGGAAAGCAAAATTAAAGCTTATCAGCTTTCAGCCTAATTTCTAGGATAGCCTGTGATGTTTTTAACAGGGTATTTTACCTCGTGGTTTGTTATCTCTCCTACATAAAATGTGTAGGTATTGAAGAATTAAGCAGATGTGTATTCTATCTAGCTATTGTATGCAAACACTGCATTCATAAGCACATTCGTCTGTTCTGATGGTAAGCTCTGACGTTACAAAGGAATGTGCTTCCGGTAGTGTATGACCTTCAAGGGACCCCAGGATAATTTGGCATGCCCACAAGGCCCCTACCAACTTCTACAGGTAGACCATTGAAAGCATACTGTCCGGGTGCATAATGGCCAGGTGGGGCAACTGCTCTGCCCAAGACTGTAAGAAGGTGGCGTGCACGGTCCAGACCATCATGGAAGCCAACCTTCCATCCGTGGACTCCTTTTACACGGCTCGTTGCCGCAGAAGGGCTGCGAATATCAGCAAAGACCCATTTCTCCCCTCACCCACCCCCTCCCTTTAATGCTCTTCTTCAACCTTTTCTGTCCGGCAGAAGATACAGAAGCTTGAACACACACCAGCAGGTTCAAGAACAGCTTCCCTGCCATTATTAGACTGCTGAATGGACTCTCTAACTTCAAATAATGCTGGAATTGCTAATGTTGATCTTGCCTAGCACACACCCTGTGCACTGTAATCTGTATGCCTCTGTCCAAGTATTTTTTTGCCCTACGATCTGTATGTCCTTGCTTACTATGATCTGCCTGCGCTGCTCATAAACAAAGTTTTTCAGTGTACTTAAGTATACATGACAATAAATCAAATCAAATCACAATGAGGCCTTTATACCCTTGGGTCTGGGATACAATGATGACACGAGAATGTCTCTTAAAGGCATACTGATTGAGACATTAACAGCATCTCTCATCTTCTAAAGATAAGCTGTCATGAACAGACATGTGATTGTACATGAACACATGTCAATTTTACAAATAGACCTGCAGGCTTAAAGGATACTAACTGTGCCACAAGAGTCCCACTATAAAATTGTATAACTAAGTAGTTACAAGACTGACACTTCAAACTTCAATATACTGCTTTAGAGATTTGGCAACTGGCACTAATCTGAGCTGACTTTTGTTCTTCACAATGTGTAGTACCCTGATAAGTAATGACTTTTGCATGACCAGGGCTGGTTGCACATTCTAGAAGTCTTTGGCATCCAGATTTCTAGCTCTCACTGTCAACCTTGTGCACAGTTTTGGTAGATTTCTATCTTCAAATCACCTGCCTTGAAATGATTTGCCAGTCAACTGCATCTATTATTGGATACTATCCATTCTGAGACCCCAGTTAAACTGAAATTAGCAGTAATTATGTTAGCAACAGTCATGCTGGATGTATTGCTAAGCATCTGTTCTTTATCCTGACTTAGCTTTCAATTTGTGAATGCAAGTTTCTGTCAAAGCACTTCACTTCTAATGAATTACCTTTGAAGTGTAGTCAGTTAGGTTAGATGTATAACAACCAGTTAACACAGTACACCACGTAAATGAAGCAGTTGAATAAGCAGCAATTGTTTTAATTAGAAATTAAACATGCTAGAAATACTCAGCAGGACAGGCAACATCTGTGATTAAAGGAACTGGCTCAATTTTATTGTTGAAAGGAGGAATGTTAGCAATATAGGTCAGGGCAAGCAGATCAAGTAGGAAGGAACGAGAACTTGGAGGGGAACTTGCATGGTGGTGTTTCTGTGTATCTGTTGCTCTTGTTCTTCTTCTTCTAAATGATAGTGGTCACTGGTTTGGAAGATGCTGTCTAAGAAACCTGGGTGAATCAAGAACTGGAAGGTCAAGTTTGTGAATAAGTTCAGATTTTGATGAGGGGAGAAAAAGTAATGTGTGGGGGTGATGGGAAAACACGTGGCATGTAGGTTATAAAATGAGTCAATTTAACAGGAAGATGTAAGATCTATTTAAGATGGAATATAATAACTTTGCACTATGTACTGCTATGAGGCATTTTTAAAAAAATAGCTTTGCAATTTTTGACGACAGTTTTTTTTTCTTTGTTCCAGATGTTAAAGGGAAACCGTGTGAAGATCATTGTATCTTACACCATTCTAATAGGTGGGTGTATCTGATGTATTGCTATTGCAACTTCATAAAGAATAATGGAATATTGTACATTGTTGTGATCTTACCATCATCACTAATTATCATTGCTGATAATGACAACTGCAGGAAACCACACATGTGCACTCATTGGGCGATGCACGGTTCCAAGCCCTGAAATCACTTGCGCTTTGTGTGATGTCATGTGTAAATGCATTACTGCGCATACACCGGGAAGTGCACATGCTTTTGAAGTGGGCTTTGGTGGTGTGAAGGGGGATACGAGACAGATGATGGGGAATTCCTAGAGGGAGAAGAGAAGGAGGATCTAGAAGCTGGGGGAGAGGTTGTGTGTGCGCAAGGAGAGTCAAGGGGTGACGAGGCCTGCTCCCCTAGCAGCTGAGCCCTCATCACCCCACTCCTCTCATTTTCTCCTGGCTCCCAATCTTCCTGTCTCTTTCTCTTCCCGTGTTCGTAATGTCTGACCAGGAACCAAAGAAATTAAGTTGCTGCTGTCAAATGCAGAGCAACGGGGGATCCTTAGTTTGGGTGGAAGGTCAGTTAAATGTAGGTTTTAGGATTTTTTTCTTTGCAGTTCAGCTTTCAGAATTTAAGGATTCCGAAACACTGATTTGTGTGAATTTCTTTTTTTTTGTTTGTTTGTTTTTTTTTTTGATTCCCAGAAAAGAAAGTCTTCACTAAGGTCTCTTCAGCTGATTTTCTTTCAGGATTGTTGTTAGGCAATAGTAGCGTGGATCCTAGGATTTCTCCAAGTTGGTTTTCTTTTATAGACTTAATGACTTGACAATCTCTTATCCGTCTTAAAAGTCTTGGTTTGTATCCTCCAGTAAACTACCTTTGCTGACCTTTTGTTTTAACTTTCACTTCCAAGAAATCACATAAAGCCTCAACGATATCCAAACAGTTCCATTGTCTTAGTTTGCATTGTTAAAAGTACATATATATGGACTAAGAGTGGTTAGTGCTGTGGAAGTCATTTGGGAGAGGACCTTTAGTTTTTAGGGTGTTCAGTGCCTAGCCTGTTTGCTTATATGTTGACAGTGAGCTGAAACTTATTTTCTCAATGCACACCTGTGTACTGAATTCAGTGACTGAAGTGATTTTGGTTTAGGATTGCAGATGGTGTAAGTCGAACAGCTTCCAATATGTTTTGTAGACCCTCTCCATGCCTTTGGGCAGTTTTATTTAAGAAAAGAATATTAATGGGTTGTGGCCATCACTGACTAGAACTACATCTATTGTCCATTCCTAATTGCCCTGGGGAAGGTGGTTGTGAGCTGCTTTCTTAAATTGCTACAATGCTGCTGTCCTTTTAATGTAGAGATCCTCACAGTGCTATTAGCCAAGGAGTTCCAGGATTTTGAGCCAGTGACAGTGAAGGAATGGCAGTATGGTTTTAAGTCGGGCTGATTTGTGCTCCTGGAGGGAGATTTGTAAGTGGTGCTGTTACCACGTATTGCTTTGTCCATCTAGGTAGTAAGAGGTCGCAGGTTTGGAAGTTAGTGTCAGAGGAGGCTTGGTGAGTTCCTGTCGTGTATTTTGTAGATGGTTTATTGTACAGCCAATGTGTAGTGGTGGAGAAAGTAAGTACTGAGGGTGGTGGATGGATTGTAAATTAAGTGGGCTGATTTGTCCTTAATGGTCTTGTTAGTGCCCTAGGCAGTGTGCCACATTTGCTGGATAGATGCCAGTGTTACAGCTGTATTGAAACATCTTGGCAAATGGCACTTCTGGTCCTCCAGCATGTCTTTGGTACTGTTGCTAGAATGTTGTCAGCCTTTACAGCATCCAGTGCCTTCATTCAGCTGTTCCTTGCTATCGTGTGGAGTAAATAAGTGGTTCAAAACTGGGTACTGGGTCCTTTCAGAAGGGTGAAGCTGAGGTGGTATTGGAATGAGAAAGATGTAAAAGAGGGTTGCTGCAGTGATACAGCTGCCTTTGATCTCACAGGGCAGCCAAATTTAAGGAGAATACTTCATAAGCCATCACAATTGACAGTAAATGGCTTCTTTTGAAACGTCATCTTGTTGGCATGCATTATTTTAATTTCATGCAGGAGGTGTGTGTTCCAGAGATACTGCTTTCTTTTACGAGAAATAACTTTGCACCTTAGTCTGAATCAAATTATTGGAATCAGCAATTTAACTGAATAACATAAAGATATAAGTAGCAGTGATTTCCTGTGATCTGAGCTAACGTATGTAGTTGTTTGACAATAGATAAATTGAGGAGCAATTTAGACGGAATGGGCTAAATACATTTTCCTTTTGTATTTGTATATGTAATATTTTTAAGTGTATTTATGAAATCTGATGTAAAGAATTAAAACAGGGTTCCAAAGCACACAGTTAGACCATTAGCTCATATTATGAAATACCTAGCAATTGTGCTAAGTCATGATTTTTTTTTACATGAAGTCTCTGTATAAGGGAAATTAATCCTACATAACAATAGTCTAAGAAAACACAAGTAATTAATTTTACACTGAGTTTTCATCCTTGAATTTAAAAATGTAGTTCAAGGTTGACTCACTAGTACAAGTTATTGGATTTAAGTTCCTCTCCAGGGTCTGAACATTTTCACTGAAGCAGACAGAGTTTAATGGCCTGCCATATTACTCGCACAGCATTACAAAGAATAGTTTTGTTTACTAATGTTCTGGCTAACATTTTACACTCGACCAACCCAATCAAGGTAATTCATTAACTAGAAATTCAATTTGTAATTTTTGTAGGACCTTGTCAAGTGTAAATGATGTTATCTCTTACCAAATAATAGTAATAACTGCACTTCAAAAGTAAATAATAGTAATGACTACACTTCAAAATTAGTGTAGTTTTTATCATTCCAAAGAAATGATTTGGTGCTAATTAAATGGAAGTTGACTTTCGATTTATGTTCTTGAAAGAGCAATTTAGTTGTCTTGTTTATTACTAAACCATCTTAACCATGCCAATATATGTAATTGGTCACTAACGATAGCTTTAGAACCACAGTAATCGGCACATGATAATCCACGTGACTAAATATGGTTATTGGAATCCTGACATATAGAATATAGCACTTATTCTAGCACTGGAAGTATGTAGGCCTGTTCTTTTATTTGCTTTAGAGCTCTAATTCATGCCACTCTTGATTATAATAGGATATGTGTCATCACACTGGCAGAATCTCACCCTCTATTACAGAGTGGGAAAGAAATAAAAAATATCAGCTACCAGATCAGTGCCAACTGTAGTCGACTACAAAACAAGGTTTCAGGAAAATCTAAACGGGTATGTTTGATCTCTTTTTATTTGAATTCCTTCTCTTTCCTCCCTTGCTCTCGCTCTCTCTGTCGTTCGCTCTCGTTCCTTACCTCATGACCTTGGATGTAGAAGTGATAGAATGACTGGCAATGTTGTTGTAAATGTGTGCTTTTGAATAAATGATTTTGCAACATTTTATTTCTTGGAATGTTATTTAAATCCATGGTCACCACCATTTAAAAAAAATATGGTCTGCCATTTCAGTAGTGGCTTTCAGCAGGACTTTTTTTAAAAAAATATGCTTTGTCAGTGATCTCCTATGTTTCTAGATCCAAGACCTAAAGATTTTGGAAAGTATACATAAGAGCAAAATGAAGACTTATCAAAAAAATTTCAGCTAACCCAAAGTAACTTGGATCTGTACATGTCACACATCACACGCCTCTTGTTTCTGTTTGTGATTCTGATGGAGTTTTATTTTAGATGCTTGTTTGAAAACTTATATTTTTGTAAAGGAACTGAAGCTGATACATGTGTCTTATCAAATTATTTTCATAGTATGTAGCTTTAGCTATCGTACGCTGATGGTTCCATTGCTTTGTTTTATTGCAATAATCCATAAGCCCAATTTGATTTGTAAATGTTGTAAAGCACATCCATTCTCCAAAGCTCTCTTTTCTCCCAATGTTTCTATATTATACAATTGTGTCCTTGAACTGAATTGGATATTTCATCTAGTATTTTCAGTTTGTTTTTAAATTTCTTGGAAGACGCAATCCTTGTGAATACCTTTTCTAAAATTTGCTGTACTTTCACATTTAGTATTACTTGCAGACTTCAAAAGACATTATTATTAACTCATTCTGGTACAAGTCAGGAGTTTGGGGCGTACGCTCCACTTGCCTGAATGAGTGTGCCTCCAACAACTCAAGAAGCTTGATACCGTCCAGGAAAAGCAGCCTGCTTGAACGACAGCACACTTACAAGCATTCAGTCCCTCCACCACCACCAGTGTTTACCATTGAC
This sequence comes from Rhincodon typus, assembly GCF_021869965.1. NCBI lineage: Eukaryota > Metazoa > Chordata > Chondrichthyes > Orectolobiformes > Rhincodontidae > Rhincodon > Rhincodon typus. The sequence continues at coordinate 10,300 of NW_025967781.1, read as the reverse complement.
AAAATGCACTGCAGAAATTTTCAACATCTTCCAAACCCACAACCACTTTCGTCTAGAGAGACCAGGGCAACAGACAAATGATTGATTGTCAACATGTACTGAAATACAGTGAAAAGCTTTGTTTACGAGCAATACATGCAGATCATAGTAAGCAAAGGATGTACAGATCAAAAAGACTTAGAGGCATACAGGTTACATCACACAGGGCGTGCGCAAGGAGAGATCAACGTTAGCAAGATAAGCATTATTTGAGGCTAGAGAGTCCATTCATCAGTCTGATAATGGCCGGGAAGAAGCTGTTCCTGAACCTGCTCATGTGCATGTTCAGATTTCTGTATCTGCTGCCTGACAGAAGAGGTCATAGGAGATCATTACTGGGGTGTGAAGGGTTTTTGATGATATTGGCAGCCTTTCCACGGCAGTGAACAGTATAAATGAAGTCTGTGGATGGAAGGATTTCTGAAGAAGGACCTAGGCCCGAAACGTCAGCCTTCCTGCTCCTCTGATGCTGCTTGGCCTACTGTGTTCATCCAGCTCTACACCTTGTTATCTCTGTGGATGGAAGGTTGGCTTCCGTGATGGTCTGGGCTGTGCACACAACCTTCTGTAGTTTCTTACAGTCCTAGGCAGAGCAGTTGCTGTACCAGGCCTTTATGCATCTGAACAGCAAGCTTTCAATGGTGCATCTGTAGAAGTTGGTGAAGGATGCTATGGACATGCCAGATTTCCTGAGCAATGCCACTGCAAGTTCCCCTTCAAACCACTCACTATCCTGACTTGGAAATATATTGCAGTTCCTTCATGGTTGCTGGATCAAAATCCTGGAATTCTCTCCCTAATGGCATTGTGGATTTACCTACAGCACTGGAGCAGTTCAAGTGAGCAGTTCTTCGTAACGACCTCAAGTGCAACAATGGATGTGCAATAAACAGTGGCCCATCTAGGAATGCCCACATCCCATAAATTATTTTTCTTTAAAAATCAAGAAGGCATTATTCTAAAGGAGACTGAATGAATGAATATTTTTTTCTCATTTTGGGCCATTTTTCTTGCAAGTCTTCCAGGCTGTCTGAGCCAAGTTAATTACTATGACATTAATTTTGGTGAAGTCTCTTGCAAATTGAATTAAGATGTTCCAATCAGTTATCCAAAAACACAAATTCCCACATGTAAACTTAAAGCTCAGTTACCAACTGATTTAAATTTGCAGCTCAGTGTTTATCTTATTATTAATTTTGGTAATGACCATAAGAATGCATTGATTGGCTAGCGTGTTGCCATGGCACCACCAACAGGGAACTTAGCTCCCAAGCTCTGGTGTGGTTTGAAAAAGTTAAGACTCAAACACATTCCTTTTGTTTACAGAACATGGGTCCCTGGCTGTGAATGTATTCCACTGTTGGAAGCTTAGGCTGTGAGCTTGAATTTTATCTTATGAGCTGTGAGTTCCTAATAGCTATCCTAAGGATTATTCAACAAATGCTGCCAATCGTGGCATCATATTGAACAATATGCATTTGTTCTGGGTTTTGCAAGCACAGGCTCATTGAATACGGTCTGTGTCATGCCTATCATAAACAACCAAAGCAACATGCTGCTAGATTAGCCAGTTGCTGGGACATACAACTAACATACCTGGCATTGCACTGCCCTGAAATTAATACATAAATGTTGCTCAATTGTGTGACGATAAGAATGTGTCTTTTTGTACTGATAGCAGCATCTTTGTTAGGGGGGCAAGAAAAGGCTTGCATAGCCACTATACAGTACCAGCATCAAATAGATTCTTTAGCTTGTTTAAAATTCTGAGATACTTTGCCTTTCCAAGGGAGTTTGAGGTCAGACCAAACACTTTTCTTTTACAGTCTGAACGTGGTGACCCATGGCTGATTTGTAAGTTTGCACAATGTACCGTGAACAGTGATCTGATAGCAAGGTAACTTTGCATTCTCTTTCCTTCTTGAGCATACAAGATGAGCAAATGGCTAGGTTTCTATTTTCAAAATTGCTAATGAGGCCAGTCTTCTAGCTCTACGTATCCTAACGTGTTTTGTGATCAGTAGATTTGTATTAGATACTAGATACGGTGCTGCCATGCAGTAGCTACAGTAGTTATCTCTTTGTTTGAAGTGATTCATAGGTCTTCACAAAGCTGTATATGACCCTCAGGCTGCAGCTGGATACCTTTTGATATAGTAAGCATTGGCACCTTTGTTATACCTTGCAAGAATTGTACTTGCAACTTTTCTATTTAGCCAATTTGTGGAAAATTTATAGAAATTGTCGCTGTGATATGCTGATTGATTGATTCTCTTTCTGGTGAGTTTGATTATATGTTTGTTTTAACCTTATTTCAGGGTGGACAGTTTCTAACAGAACTTGCACCATTGTGCAGAATACTGTGCTCAGATGGCGAGGAATACACAATATACAGGCAAGGTCTTTCTCTTTGTTTTGAAGACTGTTATAATTATGTGAAATTCATTAAATATTGCAACTATTGTGAAATTTTCCTAATTTGGCATTTACTTTTGTGCATTAACATTGTGTATTTGAGAGATTTCTCTGTACCACATATTACATTTTCCCTTTTACCACCAGCCATAAATGGAAATCTTTGACTGCAAATCTCTCTTGTCTTGAAACACCTACCTATTCAAAAAAAACATGGTAGAGGTATTGCTGAGTCAGATTTAGGGTTGCATGTGTCTCCTTATTGACATTTATCCTGCCAAAACAACTTTAAAATCTGTTGGAGGCACAGGCAGTCAGCAAATTCGCTTTCAAAAGGTCAATATTGGGGGTGAAAAATGAGCGAAAATATGTGATAGGCCCAACTGCATCACATCTGCTGGAAATACAAGTGAGTATAGAGCCAGTGATAGGAGGAGCAGTCTGAAGACGTGATGGTACATCTGTTTGGGTACCAGAACAGCTGTGCAGAGAGACAAGCTGTAGGTTTTGGCCTGTTTAAAGTTACTGTTAATATCTTGGCTCGATGAATTGATATTCCATTCTAACTTTTTAAAATGCTTTTTAACCACTTGATTTGTTTGGGTCATTATGCACAAATACTCATATTAATGGGCTTGGCGTTCATTCATTTTGCAGTGAGGGTTGACTAGCCTTCAAAATAGAATTGATGTGTTTGGGAAATCCTTTTGTGTATCCTCTCAGTTTTGACGAAGTAAAAAAAAATGTAGTGACTGCCTTTTTAAAATGTTTCTGCATGAGCTGCAAGACAGTGTTAGCTGTGAGCTCATCAGTCGCTGGAAGTGTATTTCAAATGATGGCTTTTTATGTGTGCCAATTACTTTGGAAAAACAAAAAATTGTCAGCATTGTCTGATCCTTATTTTGTGCCAAATTAAATAATGTTATTTTTAGGACTTTTGATATTTTTCTCGTGTGTTGTGGCTTTAAGTTTTTAATGGAGGCTTGTTCTTTTGGAAATGGATCCTACAGCATTGAGGAAAATGTCTCAATCCAGAACTAAAATTACTGAATTAGCAGAACACTTGTACATTCTCTTCCTTTTACAATTTTTGGATTTTTAAAATAATTTCCCATTATTTCAATCACAATTTTAAGGTCCTTTCTGAAAGGTGACAGTTTTTAAAATTGTTCATGGGATGTAGGCATCACCGAACATGTCATTAGGTGACTGTCTGAGAGAGACGATGGCATAATGGACTGGACTCATAATTCAGAGACTCCCAAAATTGGACAGCTGGCCTTCTGGTTGGTTAAACAACAGTGTAGACATCTACTGACAGGGCAGATTGACCGTAGATGGTGCACAATGGTATGCAATTTGTGAAGGAGTTTTCCTGGGTATCTTCAACATTGTCGCTGAACCCCAAAACGTCTTACAGCACTAGGTTAGAAAACAATGTTCGTAATCAACAATCTCTGTAGGATGTGCAACAGGTGTTGAGAGAGCTAACAAGGGGAAAAAAACAAATGAAAGAAGTGTGCAAATGCTAGAAGTTGCTCAAATCTCAACAGGTCTGGCAGCATGTGTGGAGAGAATCAGCATTAATGGTTCAGGTCCAGTGACCCTTCTTCAGAACGGACATACTTGACCTCATCCTCATCAATTTGCCTAATGCAGATGCATCTGTGCATGATATCTGGAAGAGTAACTAAGCCCCAAACTCCTTGTGGAGACAAAGTCTACGTTGAGAATACCCTACATTGTGTTGTGTGGAGCTATATCACTGTGCTAGATGGGATCATCTTTGAACAGATCTAGCGACTTCAGACTGGGTATCTGAGGTGCTGTGGGCTATCATCAGCAAACATCATCTGCAACCTCATGGCCTGGTATATCCCCCACTCCACCATTACCATCAAACCAAGGGATCAATCTTGGCTTAATGAAGTGCCGGGTACAGCACAAGGCATACCTAAAAATGAAGTGTCAACCCAGTGAAGCTGCAAAACAAGACTACTTGTGTGCCAAACAGCATAAGTCGTAAGTGATTGATTGATTGATTGAGCAAGGCAATTTCACAACCAGTCCATCAGATCTAAGCCTTCCAAAGCTAAATACTGTAATTTCTTCTGCAGAAGAGTCCTTTTGAGCTCAGTGTTAACTGTGTGTGTGTAATTCTTTCCACAGATGCTACCAGGCTTGCTGAGCTTCTCCAGCAGATATGTTTATCAGATTTCCTGCAGCATTTTTTTTATCTTAGATATGAGCTCTGAGCTCCTGCCATGTATATTCGTGAATGGTGCTGTACAAGCAAAGAATTCACTAGAGGATCCACTAGTATTCCCATCCTCAATCATTGGGGTGCCCAGCACATCCTGTGCAAAAGGAAAGGCTGAAGTGTTTGTAACAATCTTCAGCCAGAAGTGCTGAGTTTGATCCATCCTGGCTCTACTATAGGCCTCTAGCATCACAGATGCCAGTCTTTAGCCAATCAGATCCACTCCATGTGATATCAAACAGCTGGAAACACTGGATACTGCAAAGGCTTATGGCTCTTGACATTCCAACAATAGTACTGACAACTTGTGCTGCAGAACTTGCCAGGCCTCTAGCCAAGCTGTTCCAGTACAGCTACAACAATGGCATCTTCCCAACAGTGTGGAAAAGTGCCCATATTGTTGGTATGTCCAGTGTACATGTCTATTCTTGATCATCAGCAAAGTAATGGTGCTTAATACAGCTGTCAAGCTTAGCAATGTCTGCTCATTGATGCTCTGACTGTGTTTCACCAGGGCCATTCAGTTCCTCACCTCATGACAGTCTTGGTTCAAACATGGACAAAAGAGCTGAATTGCAGAAGTCAGATGAGAGTGACAGCCCTTAGCATCAAGCACTGCAGCAAAACTGGAATCAACGGGCAGAGGAAACTCTACACTGGTTGGGGCCATACCTGGCAAAGAGGAAGGTGATTGTGAATATTGGAGGTCAGTGATCTCCATTCCAGGACATCTCTGCAGGAGTTCCTCCGGGTAATGTCCTAGGCCCCACCATCATGAACTGCTTCATCAATGACCTTTCCTCCATCATAAAGTCAGATGTGGGGTGGTTTGAAATGAATGCTCAGCACCATTTCATAACTATACTGAAGCAGTCCAAGTCCAAATCCAGCAAGACCTGGACAGTATCCAGGTTTGGGGTGACAAGTGGCAAGTAAAATTTGTGCCACACGTGCCAGGCAATAACCATCTTCAGGAAAAGTAAATTTAGCTATCAGTTCTTAACATTCAATGGCATTGCCATCAGGGGAAACCCCCACTGTCAACACCCTGGGGCCAGGTTACCTTTGACTAGAAACAACAATACAAAGAGAAGAACATGGTTAGACACTGAGAATACTATGGTGAATAGCTCATGTCCTGTCTCCTCAAAGGCTGTACATTATCTGTTAGGCATAGGCTAGGATTGTGATGAAATACAGTCTCCACTTGCTGAGAGTGCAGTTCCAACAACACTCAAGCATGATACCATCAGGATAAAACTACCTGTTTGGCATCCCACTTTACACCTGCCTAAAGCCAGTCGTGAGTGCCATCTACAAGATATGCTATAGCAACTTACCCAGGCTCCTAAATGTATTCTTGCAAAGTGGTGTTCAATATTATTTTTCAATGAATGCTGCTGTTATTTCCCATCCTTAAATACCTGGGGAAGATGCTATTGAGCTACCGGCTTGAACTGCTGCAATCAATAGGGTATAAGTAATCACAGTGCTTATAGGGAGGGAGTTCCAGGACTTTAAACTAGGTGACACTGAAGGAACAGCAATATGGTTCAAAATCCGAATGGTGTGTTGCTTGGGTGGAGCTTTTCAGGTTATGGTGTGCACTTACTGCCCGTATCCTAAGTGATAGAGATAATGGATTTGGAAGGAGCCTTTGTGAGTTGTTGCATTGGTGATGGAGGGAGTTAATATTCAACATGGTGAATGGGGTACCAATCAAATAGGCTGCTGGGTCCTGCATGGTGTTAAGCTGCTTGTGGTGGTGGAGCTGCACCATTCCATTGCACACCAGACCTGAATCTTGTAAATGGTGTAAAGGTGACTTGTATTGAGATGCTTTCCTGTACAGAAAGAGGGATTTGAGCTGATGCATTCATATTGATGCAGGATAATCAAAATTCCTCTACACGTAGTTGGGTATCAAATTACTCGATAAGAATGGTTGTTTGCTTGCCATTTGTGCTGTATCTTGCACCTCCACTGTCATGAAGTTGCCTTTGGAAACTAATATTTTTGACTTTTTTTTAAAACCAGAATTGGATGCAAAGGAACAGAGCCACTCTGTGGTCGTGAGAAATGTCCTGTTGCTAATTTAAACACCATGTTCTGTCACAATGAAAGTGCTTCACCCTCCAGGCAAAACAGCAAATATGATCAGTTTAAGGAAATAAGCTTTTCTTGTTTACAAACAGTTCACAAATGGCTGACAATGGCAGAAAGATAACTTGAACGTAATCCTCAAATGAGATACAAGAAAAAGGAAGTTGTTTACTTTTCATGGTTTATAATAACTGTTGTATAAAGAAAACAACACATGGCTGTTATACTATTACCCTTTCAAGTTCCCTCCCTCTTTTATTGCAGTTGTATCAGAGGACGTTTACTGGAGGTAAATGAAAATATTCTCCAGGATCCCAGCCTTCTACAAAAAAAGGTAAAATAGGATTATCACACACAATGGTTTATTTACTATAGTTTATTTTATGTCATTCGTATTAATGTAAAGCTCTTTCTGTCCCACAATCAGCCATCTACCGAAGGATACATTGCTGTTGTATTACCCAAATTTGAAGAAAGCAAAAGCATAACCCAAGGTTTAATTAATCAAGAACAGTATCAAGATATTATTTCAAAGAGACCCAAGACAACAGCAGAAGTAGTGGGAAATACTGACTTCAACAGTCTAAACCCTAGCTCTCTTAGCAATTGAGATAACAAGGTGTAGAGCTGGATGAACACAGCAGGCCAAGCAGCATCAGAGGAGCAGGAAAGCTCTCCTATTATTTCAGAACCCCCTTCCCTCCCCCACTTCTGAAGAAGGGTCTAGCCCAAAACGTCAGCTTTCCTGCTCCTCTGATGCTGCTTGGCCTGCTGTGTTCATCCAGCTCTACACCTTGTTATCTCATTCTCCAGCATCTGCAGTTCCTACTATCTCTCTTGGCAATTGCATTCCTTAAGTTTAAGCTGTTTTATTTCAGATGAAAATTAAACCAGCAACATGCTTTAAGTGTTTAAATGGATGATCTATGTGATGAACCAGTTGTTTTGGTCTTGAATTACATACTTGAAAGTCAGTTTTCTTCAGTTTATTTCTCATTGAAAATAGGTTTAAAGCAATATTAAAAAAAAAACTATTGTTTTGCCTACTTTTTCCTAGAAATATGTTTAAAGCTTTTTAAAATTTTAACCTTGCTTAATGAGAAAGATTTTTGTATAATGACATTTAAATTGAAAACAAGTGCAAAATGTTATTCAGAAATTAACCTGAAACTTTATTAAATTTCACTTATTTTGATATTGAGCTAAATATCCTGAATTTGTTTTAGATTGAAGACTGTCCACCAATCTCTTGAGATTTTGTATATGTGTATTACAAAAATAAAGATTTCAACTTTTGATTTTGACTTAGAAATATTTCTGATTGCTGTATCCTCCCTTAGTCTTTTCTTCACCATGTAGATATACAATTCAGCAATGCCGGTCTACACCAACCTTGACTCTTATCTAGCTTCCCATATGATCCACAAGTTGGTCTTGAGTTACTAAGGCCCACCACCACATTTTTTAATGAAATTAGTTAAAGGTTATACATACATACTTTGTCATTGATATATACATCTTTTATATTTCAACAACATAGTGGTGCTGGAGAACAGTGTCTTTTGGGGACTCTTAGCTTTTAATATGCTGAGATGACATGTGACATGGTTTGATGGAAAAAGTAGTTACAAAGTTTAGAATATTGAAAAGCTTTTAGAAATCAGTGAATGACTAAAACCAAAAATGAAAGGGGGAAAACTAAAGTATGAGAGAGCTCACTAGAAATTTAGAAACTCTGAAGAGTAACTTATGTTCATCTGAGATTTGAGAATGGGGAATTAATGAGAAACAAGGAAATGAAATGTTGAACACTTATTGTGCATACTTAAAATCAACAGGGGAGAACTTAGAACATTCACAATAACTGAGGGAAAGGTACTGGGAAAACCATTAGAAGGTGGACAAGACCCGTGGCCTTGATGGCTTTTATCGAGGGTTTTTAAAAGTAGTGGCTATAGGCTTTGAGATAATAAGTTGTAGAGCTGGATGAACACAGCAGGCCGAGGAGGAGGAAAGCTAACATTTCGGGTCTGGACCCTTCTTCAGAAATGGGGGAGGGGAAGGGGATTCTGAAATAAATAGAGAAAGAGAGGGAGGCGGATGGAAGGTGGATAAAGGAGCAGCTAGGTGGAGAAGAGATGGACAGGTCAAGGAGGCGGGGATGGAGCCAGTAAAGGTGAGTGTAGGTGGGGAGTTGGGATGGGGGTTGGTCAGTCAAGGGAAGACTGACAGGTCAAGGAGGTGGGGATGAGGCTGGTAGGTAGGAGGTGGGGGTGGAGGTTGGTCAGTGAGGTGAGGGGAGCAGATAGGTGGGAGAAAAGACGGACAGGTCAAGGAGGCAGGGACGAGCTGGGCTGGTTTTGGGATGAGGTCGGGGGTGGGGAGATTTTGAAACTTGTGAAGTCCACATTGAGACCATTGGGCTGTAGGGTTCCCAAGTGAAATATGAGATGCTGTTCCTGCAGCCTTTGGGTGGCATAGTTGCGGTAGTGAAGGAGGCCCAGGATGGACATGTCGTCCAAGGAGTGGGAGGGGGAGTTGAAGTGGTTCACGACTGGGAGGTGCAGTCGTTTGTCGTGAACCAAGCGTAGGTGTTCCACAAAGCGGCCTCCAAGCCTCCGCTTGGTTTCCCCGATGTAGAGGAGGCCACATCAGGAACAGCAGACACAGTATACCACATTAGCAGATGTGCAAGTGAACATCTGTTTAATGTGGAAGGTTTTCTTGGGGCCTGGGATGGGGGTGAAGGGGGAGGTATAGGGGCAGGTGTAGCACTTCCTGCAGCTGCAGGGAAAAGTGCCAGGGGTGGTGGGACTAGTGGGGAGTGTGGAGCGGACGAGGGAGTCACAGAGAGTGGTCCCTCCGAAAGGCAGATAAGGGTGGGGAGGGAAATATATCCTTGGTAGTGGGGTCAGATTGCAGGTGGAGGATGATGTGTTGAATCCAGAGGTTGGTGGGGTGGTAGGTGAGGACGAGGGGGATTCTGTTTTTGTTGTTATTGCGGAGAGGGGGTGTGAGGGATGAGTTGCAGGAAGCACGAACGATGCGATTGAGGGCGTTTTTCGACCACTGTGGAGGAGAAATTGCGGTCCTTGAAAAACGAGAAAATCTGGCATGTCTGGGAGTGGCATGCTTCATGTCTGGAGCAGATGTGGTGGAGGTGAAGGAATTGGTAATAGGGGATGGCATTCTTGCAGGAAGGTGGGTGAGAGGAGGTGTATTCTAGGTAGCTGTTGGAGTCGGTAGGCTTGAAATAGATATCGGTTTCCAGATGGTTGCCAGAGATGGAAACAGAGGTCCAGAAAGGAGAGAGAGGTATCAGAGATGGTCCAGGTGAACATAAGGTTGGGGTGGAAGGCATTAGTAAAGTGGATGAACTGTTCAAGCTCCTCGTGCTTTAGATGTATTGGCTGTGATCATCCCCAGGATCCAGAAAGATCCCAGCAGATTGGAAAACCTTCAGGAAATGGAAATTACTGTTGA
>NW_025967780.1:0-25000 GCF_021869965.1 Rhincodon typus | reverse complement strand
ATAACCCTTAATTCCTTTACTGTTCAAAAATTTATCTTTCCCTTAAAAACATTCAATGAGATGGTCTCAACTGCTTCACTGGGCAGGGAGTTCCATAGATTCACAACCCTTTTGGTGAAGAAGTTCCTCCTCAACTCAGTCCTAAATCTGCTCTGCCTAATTTTGAGGCTATGCCCCTTAGTTCTAGTTTCACCTGCCCGTGGAAACAACCTCCCTACCTCTATCTTATCGATTCCCTTCATAATTTTGTATGTTTCTATAAGATCCCCCCTCATTCTTCTAAATTACAATGAGTATATTCTCAGTCTACTCAATCTTTCCTCATAAGGCAACCTTCTCAACTACGGAATCAACCTAGTGAACCTCCTCTGCGCCCCTTCCAGTGCCAGTATGTCATTCCTCCGGTAAAGAGATCAAAACTGTACACAGTACTCCAGGTGTAGCCTCACGAGCACCCTATACAGCTGCAGCATAACCTCCCTATTTTTAAACTCCATCCCTCTCGCAGTGAAGGATAATATTCCATTTGCCTTCTTAATTAACTGCTGCACCTGTAAACCAGCTTTTTGTGATTCATGCATAAGGACACTCAGGCCCTTCTGCACAGCAGCATGCTGTAATTTTTTCACTATTTAAATAATAGTCCATTTTGCTGTTATTCCTACCAAAATGGATAACATCACATTTACCAGCATTGTACTCCATCTGCCAGACCCTTGCCGACTCACTTAACCTACCCATGTCCCTCTGCAGACTTTAGTGTCCTCTGCACACTTTGCCCTACCACTCATCTTAGTGTCATCTGCAATCTTTGATACACTACACTTGGTCCCCGACTCTAAATCATTCGTGTGAATCGTAAACAATTGCAGTCCCATCTTTCAGGATTACCGAACATAAGTAGTAATCTCAAATATGAATTTCAAAAGGTATTCAATACCAGATAACAGATTTATTCCAAAAATAGAAGCACGTAGAATTAAAGGGGTGATGCTAACTAAGGCACCAAATAGGGGAAGGATAGCAGGCAGAGTCATGGATGCTTTATTTTTGAATGGAAAGGAGTCAGTGGGTCTCCCCCAGGTTTGATATTGAGACCATTGCTCTTCTGGTTACATAAAAATGACCTGGACTAGCATATATGAATGATGGTTTTGAAGTTTCCAGTTGATCGAAAAAAAGTTTCTTTTTTAAATTATTATGTCACCATAACTCTTTCTTTCCACTTCACAACATCTTTACAAATTAGTTGGGAATCCAAGGCCATGGTGATGCTGGGTTACTTTGCTATGTGACAAAATAGCTCGCATGGAAATGTTACAGAAACCACCAGCTGCTAATAGTTTAATTAACCCTCTCCCACTGAGAATGACTGAAAATGGTTATCACATTATTCCCAAAGAACAATCACAGATGGCTTCCAGCAGATTTTCTCAGGTGATTTTTATAACCAATTACATAGTTGTTTCAACTTGAAATTATTATATTTGACAGTTTATGCTGGTTATTGAAATTAAATGTTGTGATTTTAAGAATATGAATTTATGTTACTGAAATTGGATAGTTCTCTGCAGGTAATGGAACAAAGCTTTTTTTTAACGGATTCATTGGATGTGGGAATCTTTGAGTGGGCCAGAAGTTGTTACCCATCCTTATTTACCCTTAACAAGATGGTGGTTTCTGCCTTCAGACCGTGCAGCGATATCTTTACATCGAGTCTTCTCTCAGATGGTGTGCCCTGGCGACGTATTTCTTTTGCGGGTGCGCGATTTCAATTATGACAAGCAGCTCCTGTTTATTGACCGCGAGGGTCTGCAAGTCGCCCTCAGGATACTGCCTGTCTTTTACCAGGTCCTGACCAATGTTTGGAACGTGGTCGACTCGCGACAGGTCTTCCCACTGTCAGGAGTAGGGCTATCGTCCGAGAGCCACTGCTGAGGAATCTCCACCTCCACGGTTGCGGGTTTGAGTGGGTGGTGGAGAAGAGGTCCATGGCTGCGGGGGTGACCAGAGTCGGGGACATGCTGGGTGGCAGAGGCCTGGGCTGGACATTGCCACAAATATTGTCAAGCAGGGCAGCAACGGATGTCCAGCTTGCAGCTGATACCATCCATTACCTGAAAACAGTGGTCCTCGGGCCTGATGTTGTGCACCAGTTGGAGGATGCTCAGGTAGGCAGTGGAATCCTGTCTGGGATGGCATTTGATATTTGCCCCAGGGTCCTGAACCTCCCACAGGAGCCCACGCTTCACAACCTGAGCAGTCTCTTGGGAATGCCCTCTGTGTCCTTCCACCTTGCAAAGAGGCACTTTGTACGAACTGCTGCTACATACCATTCACCTTGACTCTTACACCCGCTGCCTGGACACACATTGGCATGCTCTTTGCTGCCAGGATGTGGGGATTCCCTTGGAGGGCTCGCTACACAGGACTCCTTCCTCTTTCCATTAGGAACATGGGGTGGAGGCTGTTGCATGCAGCACAGATTGCTGCAGTTCTCAAACTCCCAGCCCAACTGTTTATTTTGTGGCGCTGTAGAGTCCATGGACTATGTATTATATTGGTTGTGGGCATTTGCACTCCCTTCTAAGTTATTTGAAAAACCTTCTGTTGTGTTTTTGGTTGCACTTCAGCCCTACTCTCCTAATCTTTGGGCACCCGATGCAGCGGGTTGCGAGCAGATTGGAGGACCTCCTTGTGGGTCTGCTCCTGGACCTGGCCAGGCAGGCTGTAAACAGGTCCAGGCAGCAGGTTGTGAAGGGGATAAACTAGGTCAACTGCTGGCCCTTCTTCCGCACATACGTTCATGCTGGGAGTTAATGGAGAAAGAGCACACAGTGCCCACCAATGCTTTGAATTGGTAACAGTAAATCACCAGTTATTAGTTAAAAACAAAAAGTGTCACGGTGATTTGGTGATGGGAAAAAATAGTTCAGTTGTTTGTAAGAACTCTTCTGGATATTAAAGAAAAAGGAGGTGGTGTTGAGCTGCCTTCTAGAACTTGGGCAGTAGGTATACCATAGTGCTGTTAGGAATAATGTTCCAGGACTTTGACCCAGCAATAGTGAAGTAACAGCAATATATTCCCAAATCAGGATGGTGTGTGATTTGGAGAAAAAATTGTAGTGGTGCTGCTCCCATTTATTTGCAACTATTGTCTTTGCAGGTGGTAGAAATCACAAGTTTGGAAGGTGTGGTCAAAACAGCCTTGGGGAGTTACTGCAGTACATCTTATAGACAGGCAGACATTGCTGTTATTATGCATTGGTGATGAAGGGATTGAATGTTGAACGTGGTGGAAGGGTGGTGATCAAGGAGGTTACTTTGTCCAAGATCGTGTCAAGCTTCAAGTGTTGTTGGAGAACACCCATCCAGGCAAGTGGATCGTCACACTCTTGACTTGTGCTTTGTATGTGTTGGACAGGCTTGGGCAAAACAGACTTACTTGCTGCAAAATTCTCAGCCTCTGACTGGCTTTTGCAGCCTCAATATTTATCTGGTGGGGTCAATTCAATTTGTAGTTAACGGTAATCTCTAGAATGTTGATTGTGGAGGAATTCAATAAAGCTAACACCATCTAATGTCAATGGGAAATGGTTGGATTCTCTTTTTTTTTATACAGTCCTTGCCTGGCACTTGTGAGATGCAAATGTTATATGCCAATTCTGAGCACATGCTTAAATATTGTCCAGGTCTTGCAGACATGGATGAGAATTGCTTCAGCATCTGAGGAATCACAAATAGTGTTATTTAGTTTACAATCATCATTGAAGATCTCCATTTCTGACCATGTGATGGCTATTGATGAAGCTTCTGAACATGGTTGGGCCTAGGCATGACACTGAGGAACTTCCGCAGTGATGTCCTGGGGATAAGATGATTGACCTTCAACAACCACAGCCATCTTCCTTTGCACTATGAATAATTCCAACTAGTGGAGAATTTTTCTTTGAGTCCCATTGATTGTTTTGCCTTGATGCGGCCATACGTCAAATTCTGCTTTGATGTCAAGAGCAGTCACTTTCTTCTCACTTCTGGAGTTCAGCTCTTTTGTTTGGATCAAAGTTGTAACGAAATTAGGAGCTGAACAGCCCTGGCAGAAACCAAACTTAGCATCACTGAGCAGGATACTACTGAGAAAGTGTCCCATAGAGTATTGTTGTCCACCCCTTCCATCTCTTTGCTGATGAATGATAATTGACTGATAAGGCAGTAGACGGTTGAGTTGAATTTGTCCTGTTTGCGGACTGGACACAGCTGAGCAATTTTTCATAATGCCACATCAAAGCTTTACTGGAATAACTTGGCCAGGAGTATGCAAGTTCTGGAGCACAGGCCTTCATTATTGTTACTGAAATGTTGTCAGGACCTATGGCCTTTGTTGTATTGAGTACTTTCAGCCTTTTTTTTGGCATCACATGGAATGAATCAAATTGGCTGAAGGCTGGCAGTTGTGATGCTGAGTACTTTAGGAGTCACAATGTCAAAAAGAAAAATGGATTGACAAATTTACATTGAGTATAGTTGAGAAATGGTGCTGGTTATTGCCTATTTGGGCACTTTAAAACTTTTTTTCTAAAGCTTTAACATGGCATCCTTGGAATATGTACACATTTGTGGGGTTGAACTTTGCTGGCCACGATATCAATGAAGGAATTAGCACATCCATTCGAAATATGAAGAACTGGCAGTTCTGACATCAATCATGTGCAACAGTAGTTTGCAATAGTAGTGCTATATAAATATTCAGTGCTTTGGCCAATATTCTAACTTCAGTATCTGAACAGGTGTTGAGCAGTAGAAGGAAGGATGCCTCAGCAACACTACCTAAAGATATCAAGTACTTACCTGTTAGTTTCTGGTTGATTTCTTCTGACTGTTTCTACATTTCAACAAATGTTCAATGCTTTCTGCTATTTCAAGACAAAAGAGTCCAGATGGGATAGTATGACTAGTGCAGGGAGAATCTCTGCTGACTTCAAGGATCTGCATAACCTGGTTTCTCCCCAACATGAGTGCACTAGTAGGCATTTTGTTTTAAGAATACAGTATGATTTGAAGAGTGAGGCCACACAGAGGAGCAGAAGTTGCTGAAAGGGGAAGAAGATGTCACCATAGATGGTCCTTTTCTCCTAGGCCAAAATATACGGAATTTAAAATTGTAGTAACTGACCATGACCAGTCTTGTCAGGTCATCAAACTTCTTGTTCCCCACATCCAGTCTTCAAGGCTTTATCCCTGGTACTGATTGCCATCTATTCTTGAAATTTTCCATTGATATCTGGATAGCTTGCTTGCCCCTATGAGTACAGGATGTCACTCCTCCTTTTAACCTTGAAAGCCAAGGCAACATTACAGAGTCTTAAAATTTTGTAGCCAGCTCTTTCCCCTCGTCTTCATTCTTTTCCAACTTAGATTGTGTTCACCGATGCTTTGCAGGATCTGATTTTCTTCTTAAAAATATGTAGACAAGTTTTAAGCAAACCAGCTTTTAGCTTCTAAGATCCAATCATGACATTGCCCCTGTAGAAATGTGTCTAGCCAATGAATATGCAGTTAGTGGAAGCAGAGATAATTGAACTGAGCCAGGAGAATAAAGTTGGCACACTGCCAATATTCCAGTCAATGGATGCATGGCATGATCACACACTGCTCTTTTATGGGGTTATCCAATTCATCACTCTGAATATTTCTGTTGTTCTGTTTAGTCTGACCAATCTAATTTCAAAGTCATCAAGATTCTTACAACTTCCACCTTTGATAACATTTATCTTGAACAATCTAATTTATAAGTCATAAGCATCTTAACAACTTTTACCAACATCTCTTACAGATTTAATTTTAAGCCAGATAGTATCTTGTATCTGTTGATCCTCCCCAATATAGGTCATGCAAGGGAAATATATGAACCATCTTAGTGTGAATTGATTCCTACAATGTTTTTGATAAAAGCAGTTTTTGAATTGTGCAGTTTGTTATGTCACTGAGGAGTAAAGTGCAGGAGATGATACAATGATGTTCTGATTGCCTGAGGATTATTTTCAGATCTAGAAAATGAACTTCAAACCTTAATACTGTGCAAATATCAGAAAATAAATCAATAACCAAAGCATATGTCAATCTAACATGCTGTCAAGTGTGCTGAGTTTGTTCAGGCACTTCCTGTCCGTACTTCTGCTCTCCAACAAGTGCAGTATTTTGCCTTTATTTTGTGTAATTTACTGCCACTTCTTCTCTTCCAGGCAGGAATGCCCAAGTTAAAGAAATTCTGTTCTTTTCTCTGATCAAAGTTCCATTTGAATTTTCCAGTTCATTCTTCTTCATTTCTTTCACTTTCTCTCCTAATGTTTGATGAGGCATATACCAGCACTCATTATGAATATTTACCATTAACACTAAATCTTCTTCGATTTCTCCTCTCCTACCATTCATGTTGCTTTTTTGTTTTGCTCTGGGGTACCCTTATCATCTGTTCCACTTGCTCCTCCTCCCTCCCTTTTTACAGCATGAAGCCCATCACTTTTTGAGCCCCTTTCAATTCTGAAGAAGAGGTGAGTCACACCAGGAATTCTTTAATATGGCAACTATTATTACAGCAACATTGGGACTGGCCTGAGAACAAGTCAAAAGCAACTAAGGATGGGCAACAAATGCTGGCCCAGCTGCTGACACCCACATCCCACGAGTGAATAAAAAAAGGCTTGTGAAAGAAACCTTGTATGAATATATTTTGTTATGAATTAAGCACAAGCTCCATAAGGGTATTGCAGTAGCACTTTATACTGAAAGTATCAGTACACAATTAGCATATATTCCTTACTTATTAAAGAATCTGTCTTATACTTATTATTCAAGACATCAGATTCAGGTCAACTTTTGTCTGTTCAGCTTTTGTCATAATCCAGTGACATATTTAATTATAGTAATAATTATGACCCATTAATCTCCATTAATCTTATGGGGACTTTACTGATCTTTGAGAGTCAGGTGTTTCATACTTGATTCCAAGTAAGGTAATCTGATTGGTCCATGTAGACAAGAGCTGTTCTTAAATATCCTAGAAATTTGCTAGCTATTAATGGCCACTAGCTTGTTTCCATTTAATATTTGTTTCTACTGTACAGAATAGTAAGAGCAACAATCTAGAAGCCTTCCAATGCACATTTCCTAAAACGAGACCAGGGGTTCAGTGGAAGAGGCAGAAAATAGTCCACAACATCAGTTCTCAATTTTGGGTTCTCAAATTCAATAGAAGTTCCCAGCAGACTTGGTTTTACAAGAACCATTATCCATCCCAAACATGGAGTCCCATAGGGCAAGTGTTCTCACTTTGGACTCTCAGTGCGAATGAATTTGGTAGGTTATACACTCGAAGAAATGAAGCCTACTAGCCACACGAAGGAAAGAAGTGGGCTAAGAAGTGGGCTTCACCAGGAGGGGTCTTGACTCTGAATGTGGCTTTGGCTGTTGAGATTAAGCCAGCAAATAACTTTCCTTTGGCTTGACCCATCTACAATCCCCATGGATGATTTTAGGGCGAGGGTTTCCTCTCTAAGTGGACTGGTGAATACTCAGGAGGTTCTCATGGTGGAAAAAGTGCCATTTAATGTCATAGTAATCAGATGGCCTTTCATTGAACTCTAGTTGACTCAGCACACTGAATTGCCACAATCTGGGGACTTAGCATTTTCCTAAAATGTGATAGAAATGGTATTCAGAGATAGCAAGAACTGTAGATGCTGGAGTCAGAGACAACAGTGTGGAGTTGGAGAAACACAGAAGGCCAGGCAGAGGAGCAGGAAAGTTGATATTTCGGGTTGGGACACTTCTTCAGAAATGGGGGGGGGGAAGGGACCGGGGAAAGAAATAGAGAGGGGGGGGGGGGGGCTGGGGAAGGTAGGTGGAATGTTGATAGGTGATTGCAAGTAGGGAATGGTGGGGATTGGTCAGTGGGA
The DNA here is from genome assembly GCF_021869965.1 of Rhincodon typus. Lineage (NCBI taxonomy): Eukaryota > Metazoa > Chordata > Chondrichthyes > Orectolobiformes > Rhincodontidae > Rhincodon > Rhincodon typus. Next base: position 17,045 of record NW_025967780.1, on the reverse strand, counting down.
TGAGTGGGAAGGATATGTGGGAGAGAAGATGGGAGAGAAGAGAAGAGATAGAAATGTTAATTATTTTTTGTTATTTAATTACATTTGCTCATAAATTGAACTCATTTTACGTTCTTTGTTGTTCCTTTTCTTCTCCATGCTCTAAACAGTTTAGCTGATACATTTGTATAGTGAGTCAAAGTATCATTTATTTTTATATTTCATCTCTTCAGTTACCTTTTAAAATATTTTAGTTCAACTCAATATTTTATTTTATTATCTTCTACTCTTCTCCATATTGTGCCTTTAAAAGATTGAATGTTTCTGTTTTAAGGCAATTATTTCCCCCAAATGAACTTGCAGCTCTTATCCTCACTGTTATCCTCATTAATTTTCTCAATGAATGTTAAACTCCAGTCTTTTTTTCCATTCAATGTGACCTTTAATATCAAACAATTGATATGACCAAGATGGCAGGAGTGCGCTGTCTCTTTCTGATGCCACTAATCCATAGTTTTCAACATGTATGTAACTGTTTTACCCAGTTCAAAATGTGGCCAAGTATAAACTTTTTCTAATATTAGATTCAGAATTTTAAAACAATCCATCAATCAGTTTCTTGAATAAACACAAACTTTTTGATTTATTATAAAATAAAACTTATTCCATGTACTTGCACGATCAGATAACACACATGACAAAATATTAAATTTTGCCCCTCTAAACAACCTCAAATATACAAACGCACACCGATTCATAGAGTCAAGAGTCATACAACATGGAAACAGACCCTTCGGTCCAACTCTTACATGGCATCAAAGTTTCCCAAACTAAACTAATCCCATATATCTCATAAAAGATTTCCTATTCATGTACGTGTCCAAATATCTACCACTTCTTCTGGTAGTTCATTCCACATACAAACCAACCAGTGTATGAAAAAGTTGTCCCTCTGATCCCTTTTAAATCTTTCCCCTCTCACCTTAACATTATGCTCTCTAGTTTTGAACTCCCCAACTCTAGGGAAAAGACCTTTGCTATTCAGCTTATCTATATCTGTCATTGTTTTATAAGCGAGTCTTCAGTACTACTGCTGGAATGCTGCTAGAGCCCATGATCTTTGCAGTATTCAATACATTAAGCTGTTTCTTGATATCGCATGGAGTAAATTGAATTAGTGGAGCACTAGTATCTAGGATATTTGGGACCTCAAGAAGAAGCAGAGATGGATTATCCATTCTTTCCAATAAACTACTGAATTATCCAGCTGAACCTGACAGGACTATTGAGCTTAGATCTTACTCTTTGGTTGTGAGATTGCTTATGTCTATTTATTGCACATTTCTTTCACTGTTCAGCAAGCTTGCAGTTCTGTCTTCATCAGATATATACCTCGCTTTCAGGTATGCCTGCATATCTGCCCACAATCTTCACTGCTCTAGGGTTGATCCACAGAAACAGAAAACTGGAGCAGGTGTAAGCCATTTGGTCCCTTGAGCCTACTCTGCTGTTCAACGTGATAATGGTTGATTATTGAACTCAGTACCCTGTTCCTGCTTTTGCCTCATGCCCTTTAATTCTTTTAGCCCTAAGAAGTGTATCTAACGCCTTTTGGAAATGTTCAATGTTTTGGCCTCAATTGCTCTCTGTGGCAGAGGCTCACCCCACTCTGAGTGAAGGCATTTCTTTTTACTTCAATCCTAAATAGTCTACTGTATACTTAGACCATAAACCCTGGTTCTAGACTCCCCAGACATCAGTAACATCATTCCTACATTTACAAAGTCTAGCCCTGTTAGAATTTTGTAGGTTTGAGATCCCGCACTCATTCATCTAAACTCCAGTGAGTGTAGTCCTAATTGATCCAATCTGTCTTCATGTATCAGTCCTGCCATTCCAGGAATTGGTCTGGCAAACCTTTGTTGCATTCCCTCCATAGCCAGAACATTCTTTCTCACATAAAGAGACCAATATGCCAAGGCCTTGTACAATTACAGCAAGATATCCCTGCTCTTGTACTCAAATCCTCTCGCTATGAAGGCCAACATACCATTTGCCTTCTTCATCACTGCTGAACCTGCATGCTTAGTTCCGCTCCAGTGATCCCTGCAGCGATCCACTTTGATAAATAATACTTAAGTATAAAAAATTGATTTTCAACATAATGAAGCTTAGCTTTTAGGTTGGGTGGTTTCATGTTTTCCTTCAGTTCAGCCCTAAAGCTTCTGTGATTTCATCACTCCTCATGTTGTGAACTCCCTTTGGTGGCTGAAACCTGCTACTACAGGCCTGTATCTCTTAAATACACAGCCCCCAAGGCAGAAACATTCATTAAAGGGACTTCAACACTGTAACATAAAATAATACAGAAGCAGAGGGAGAAATAAAAGGACAGAACTCCAAAACAAGCAATAGGAACAAACAAGCTCTGCACTCTAATTCAAAAAAAAAGGCACACACCTTTAACAAGAAATGGAAGGTAAGCATTTTATTACGGTTTGGGAAATGGCAGACATTTAACCATATGAAACTTTATTCATAGATCAAGCCATAAATGATCCTAACAGATCTCTGAAAATCTTACATGCTTTCAGCAAAGAGGGTGTTCACTGACAAAATACATCCCGTCTTTTCAAAGCTGATAAAAATGATCTCAGGGCAGTATGTCTTGCTGGAAGATGGACATCAGTATGAAGCCATAGTGGCTGGCCGACGCCAATTACACACTTTAGTCAACACTAGTCAACACTATTGCTATGGTCAGTAAAGTGCATCAAACCAACACGATCTGTCATAGATGCAATTTGCCACACCACCCAGAAGATTCCTGGTGATTCTTCTCATCTACAAACATCTACAAAGGACATTGGGCACACATGAGCACAAAATCTGCTTTCAAAAGCTAAGCCAGACCCCAGAACAAGGCACAGATATCAAACAAGATGCTGGTGCCAAGAGAAGTATTAAAAACATGCACACACCTGAAGATATCAATAAAATGCATTGCCAGCAAAGCAAATGTAAACTTTGAAAGATAACCAAGATTTTCATATTGTCACCTCGCATTCCATGATGATAGTATAAGCCAATCAGAATAACATTGTATATATTCCCAAAAGATTGTTCAATACATTCTGAAGCCAAAATTGACACACAAGCTGGTGCCAACATATTATGCCATGCATTTGAAAATACTGTCCCCCAACAAGTGGTTCAAGCTACAAAGGACCATCTCACAGCATATGACAGATCAGCAATTCCGTGCAGTGGCACATGACATTGCAGTACCAATATGCAAGCTCAGTATGGATTCCTGTAACCTTCCACATGCAAAATACCAATGATCCAACAGTGGCAGGACTACCAACATGCTCAGACCTCAGTGTATTAACCATTCATGACATTCAAAACTGCACCCATTGTGCCGCAAATGAAAGGACCAAAGGGCATTCTTCTTCAATGACAAAGGAAAATGGAAGAGAATGCACACTAGAAAGCAGAGAGAGAGAGTTACAACAACTATCCAGTGAGCAGAGATTGAAGTCAAAAATCCATTCACAAATAATGTGGATACCAGCAAAGGTTTTGAAAATATGCAACCAGCACAGATCATACAAAGTCATTACTGATCACGGTGCTACATCGGGAAAGATCAGAAGATAGCTCAGACCTATTTATAATACGCCAATCATGCATACAGTGTGGATGAAAACTCCAATGATGATTATGCAATGATGCTGTGTTACAGCAACAATGAGCAAAGCAAATACATTGTCAGCCAAGAACAACTGAGAATAACAAGTAACTCTACAAATGGGAATATGATCACAGTTCAGGATGAATTGTCAAACATCCAAAATGTTCTACTGAAATTTGACTTGCAAATCTTGTTAACTCTGTTTATATGTTTGTATAATAATTGAATTGAGAACATGTGCCTTTATACAATGGCTTTAACATTGCTAAATCCTCTACTATTAACAGTTTGGAGTTTGACCAGAAACTAACTGGACTAGCCATTTAAATACAGTGTCTGTAAGAGCAGGTCAGAAGCTGGGAATCCTGCCGTGAGTAACTCACCTCTTTAATGCCAACATCTACAAGGCACAGGTCCGCAGTGTGATGCAATACTCTTCACTTGTCTGGATGAATGCAGTTTTAACCAGACTCAAGAACCTTGAGTATGATAGTATAAGCCAATCAGAATAACATTGTATATATTCCCAAAAGATTGTTCAATACATCCTGAAGCCAAAATTGACCCTAAGCTGGTGCCAACATATTATTGCCATGCATCTGAAAATACTGTCCCCCAACAAGTGGTTCAAGCTACAAAGGACCATCTCACAGCGTATGACAGATCAACAATTCCATGCAGTGGCACATGACATTGCAGTACCAATATGCAAGCTCAGCATGGATTCAAAGGACAAAGCAGCCCAGTTGATCGGTACCACATCTTCAAACATTCATTCCCTGGACCACCAATGGCCAGTGAGTTAGGATCTGGATGAGGCTGAGGAAATGCCCTCAACACAGGTCTTCTCCTGGTCCAAAGAAAATGTGTATGTCACAGTAATCCTCCCATGCCTGCCTGCACTCCCACATCAGATGTCAGAGATGTATGGGGTGGAGATGGAGATGGTCTGAACCTAAAGCATCTAAGACAGACTGACTAATCCCTCGTAATCTGAGTGACCCACCTGTCCAAACCTACATTTCATCTACAGCATTCACACATTTACCCTTGCAGTTTAGAATAGATCATTCATCCTCTTCAGACATTAGACTTAATCCAATTGCTATCTCAGCTGTTCAGCTACACCTTAACCTGTGTCCAGGTTTCTTTGGTCATGCTTGAGGGCCTTTTCCAGGAATCTGCAAAGAGCAGAATTTCTCTGTACTCTTGATCTGCCTGCGCGAGGTCGATAAGGAAAGAATCACTATATCTTGGGGCTATCCTGTGCCCTGATTGCAACATTCCTTCACCATTCCTAACCAAAGTGATATTTATTGCTATGTATATTTTTTTCCTCACAATTATACCCTTGGTAACATAGCTTCTATTCTATTCACAGAAGACTTCAGTTTAAATGGCCTTTTATATTCCGGGCTGGTTTGGCTGCCTTTTAAAAATGGTACCATTTCCAGCATTCATGTCAACTGAGGTGCAGCACAACCGCACCACATTACTGTTCCCCATTCAACTGGACATCACAAGCCACGGTGCCTCAAATAAATTTCGCATGCTGTACAATTATTTCAATAATGTCCAATATTTTGATTTTACTAATTAATGTAAATTCAGTTGCAGCAATATAGCCTTGGTCCTGCATCTGGAACATTAGTTACTTAATAAAATATTTCCGGCCCACTCTCACATGCTGCATATTTAATTTAATGATGAATTTTGCCCTTATTTCATGACTATATGTAGATGAATCATGTTGTATCTGTCACTTATATTTAATTAAAACATTTTGTGTGAATCCTTCTGGATTAAATACCTCTTATGTCATTTAATTAATAAATTGGTGCATGTGCACTCTATTAAATAGCTAACCTCCTTACCTCAAATGGCCATTGCTTTTAGTAATTAATAAAGCTTTAATAAAGTCCATTCCACTAATTGGTCAGGACTTATATGCAAGTTATATATTTTAGGAGGAGTCTACTGCAATAAACAGTCACTATTGATATTAATAAATTATTTGAGGTATAGTTTAATTCCTCTAATTTATCACTGGTGAACAATCTACTAGTACATTAAATATATTCAATATGTATCAATGTCTTAAAATGACAATAGAAATCTGTAATAAAAAAATAAACAAATCAATTAACATCACTTTAATTATTAGGCGTAATATGGAAGTTTACGGGCTTAATTTTCTATGTATCTGTAGCTAAAAGAAGCTAAAGTGCACTATGAGGTCATATGAGATCTTTCTAATCTGGAAAATATTGTTCAATCCATCCAGCTTTGGGTTAAGTAACAATTACTAGCGCCTTGAACATTAAAACTATCCAAGAGCAGTTTCAGTTGGGGCCACCCCTCTCAGAAATAGGACAGAGACCCTGAGTGATAGCAAAAGACAGTTCAAAAAGCCAAGAAGGAAATTGAAGGTGAGGAGAACTGTAAAAAGACAATGGGTTTAATCATTCTGAATTTGTCTCATGGGCAAACCTTTTGGAACTATCTTATTAGTCAAAGCTTTGAATGCAAGATTAATTAGGTTATGATTGAGCTGTCTATAACGTTAGGCCACAGTTGGAGTACTGCATACAGCTCTGGTCACCACACTATAGGTAGGAAGTGACTGCATTAAAGAGGGTGCACAGGAGATTAACCACTGTATTGTTTGGGCTGCAGCATTTTAGCTATGAATAGAGACCAGATAGTTTAACTCCACCTCTCTGAAGGAAACACTGCAGCTGAAATTGCTCCTGGATATACATGCTGAGGCCATGTTCTTTTTCAATGCATTCTGATTTGAACCTGCTTTTTTAGAGGGAGGAACCAGTTGGGTTCTCAGTGAGATGCGCAGGTCAGGCTTTGATGGCATCATCAAGGGCTGACTATTATTTTAACCAGAGAAAAACCGAAAGAACTACGGATGCTGTAAATCAGGAACAAAAACAAAGTTGCTGGAAAAGCTCAGCAGGTCTGGCAGCATTTGTGAAGGAAAAAACAGGGTTAACATTTCAGGTCTGGTGACCCTTCCTCAGAACTGGACCCGAAACGTTAACTCTGTTTTTTCCTTCACAGATGCTGCCAGACCTGCTGGGCTTTTCCAGCAATTTTAACCAGAGACCAGCACTTGGAAGTGCTTGTGACTTTCTTGCCAGACCAACCTACAGAGAAAGACCCAAGGAACAAGGTAGTTAACTTTCGCTTTTCCTTGTCAAGAGAAAGCCAAAGAATTAAAATCTCCTAGGCTCATTGCTGCCAATTTATCATCCATCTGTGTTCTCTGCCAACAGCAACCCCAAGTTAAAATCTGGGCCAGTTTTGAAGTTGCAAGTCTAGAACACACTTCAGATCTTTTCATTATACCTATTTGAGAAGGTAGATCAAATTTTCTGTTTAAGATACATCATTTTGGATAATCTGAGATAACAAGGTGTAGAGCTGGATGAACACAGCAGGCCAAGCAGCATCATAGGAGCAGGAAGGCTGATGTTTCGGGCCTAGACCCTTCTTCAGAAATGGGGGAGGGGAAGGGGGTTCTGAAATAAATAGGGAGAGAGTGGCAGGCGGATAGAAGATGGATAGAGGAGAAGATAGGTGGAGAGGAAACAGACAGGTCAAAGAGGCGGGGATGGAGCCAGTAAAGGTGAGTGTAGGTGGGGAGGTAGGGAGGGGATAGGTCAGTCCAGGAGGACGGTTAGGTCAAGGGGGTGGGATGAGGTTAGTAGGTAGGAAATGGGGGTGCGGCTTGAGGTAGGAGGAGGGGATAGGTGGGAGGAAGAACAGGTTAGGGAGGCGGGGACAAGCTGGGCTGGGGTTTTGGGATGCGGTAGGGGGAGGGGAGATTTTGAAGCTTGTGAAATCCACATTGATACCATTGGGCTGCAGGGTTCCCAAGCGGAATATGAGTTGCTGTTCCTGCAACCTTCGGGTGGCATCGTTGTGGCACTGCAGGAGGCCCAGGATGGACATGTCGTCTGAGGAATGGGAGGGGGTGTTGAAATGGTTTGCGACTAGGAGGTGCAGTTATTTATTGCGAACTGAGCGTAGGTGTTCTGCAAAGTGGTCTCCAAGCCTCCAGTTGGTTTCCCCGATTTAGAGGCGGCCACAACGGGTACAGCGGATGCAGTATACCACATTAGCAGATGTGCAGGTGAACATCTGCTTGATGTGGAAAGTCTTCTTGGGTCCTGGGATGGGGGTGAGGGAGGAGGTGTGGGGGCAGATGGAGCACTTCCTGCGGTTGCAGGGAAAAGTGCTGGGTGTAGTGCGGCTGGAGGGGAGTGTGGAGCGGACAAGGGAGTCACGGAGAGAGTGGTCCCTCCGGAAAGCATTTAAGGTCAAGAATACACCTCCTCCCACCCACCTCCCTGCAAAAATGCCAAACCCTATTCCCAATTCCTTCGCCTCCGCCGCATCTGCTCCCACGATGAGGCATTCCACTCCCGTACATCTCAGATGTCCTTGTTTTTCAAGGACCGCAACTTCCCCTCCACAGTGGTCGAGAACACCCTCGACCGTGTCTCCCGCATTTCCCGCAACTCATCCCTCACACCCCGTCCACGCAATAACAACCAAAAAAGAATCCCCCTCGTCCTCACGTACCACCCCACCAACCTCCGGATCCAACGCATCATCCTCCGACACTTCCGCCATCTGCAATCCGACCCCACCACCAAAGACATTTTTCCCTCCCCACCCTTATCTGCTTTCCGGAGGGACAACTCTCTCCGTGACTCCCTTGTCTGCTCCACACTCCCCTCCAGCCCCACCACACCCAGCACTTTTCCCTGCAACCGCAGGAAGTGCTACACCTGCCCCCACACCTCCTCCCTCACCCCCATCCCAGGCCCCAAGAAGACTTTCCACATCAAGCAGATGTTCACCTGCACATCTGCTAATGTGGTAAGCCGCATCCGCTGTACCCGTTATGGCCTCCTCTACATCGGGGAAACCAAGCGGAGGCTTGGGGACCGCTTTGCAGAACACCTACGCTCGGTTCGCAATAAATAACTGCACTTCCCAGTCGCGAACCATTTCAACTCCTCCTCCCATTCCTCAGACAACATGTCCATTCTGGGCCTCCTGCAGTGCCACAACGATGCCATCCGAAGGTTGCAGGAACAGCAACTCAAATTCCGCTTGGGAACCCTGCAGCCCAATGGTATCAATGTGGATTTCACAAGCTTCAAAATCTCCCCTCCCCCTACCGCATCCCAAAACCAGCCCAGCTCGTCCCCACCTCCCTAACCTGTTCTTCCTCCCACCTCTCCCCTCCTCCCACCTCAAACTGCACCTCCATTTCCTACCTACTAGCCTCATCCCGCCGCCTTGACCTGTCCGTCCTCCCTGGACTGACCTATCTCCTCCCTACCTCCCCACCTACACTCACCTTTACTGGCTCCATCCTCGCCTCTTTGACCTGTCTGTTTCCTCTCCACCTATCTTCTCTTCTATCCATCTTCTATCGCCTCCCCCTCTCTCCCTATTTATTTCAGAACCCCCTTCCCCTCCCCCATTTCTGAAGAAGGGTCTAGGCCCGAAACGTCAGCCTTCCTGCTCCTATGATGCTGCTTGGCCTGCTGTGTTCATCCAGCTCTACACCTTGTTATCTCAGATTTTCCAGCATCTGCAGTTCCTGCTATCTCTCATTTTGGATAATAACACATTATTGCTTTGCTTTTTGTTTAATAATTTTCAGACTTAAAACTGACATCTGCTGTGATCTTTTGTTGCTTTGGAACACTAGAAATGATATCTTATGGAGGTTAAAGTGTGTTAGTTATTACATAGAGGTTTACTAATCATTTACCTGGTCAGGGAAGGCACTGTCAAAGGTTTGAAGAGTTGATATTGATCCATTAGAGTGATCCCAACATGAAAGGCATGTAACTTATGAATACATAACTAAAATTGCTGAGAAATTCAATTTGCACCAAAGAAGCTCAAAGTGAATACAGCAATGGCCATACCAGCTGAAAGCCTAAGATAAATTTGGCCTCCAACTTCATTTAAGTGCAACCAGCAAACTGTGGGTGTAAACTAGTGCACAGCAGCAGTTTGATTTATTTATTGTCACATGTATTTTGTTACAAAATACAGTTAAAAGTGTTATACAATTTGGCAGTCAGAGGAGGCAGGAACTAGGTGATCTCATACAGCGTCACTTTGCAGTCAGATTTTGAGTCAGACTGGAGTCACGGAGTGCTGTGACTGGGAAAGGGGGTCTTTCAACATTTATTTTACATACTAAAAAGACAACTTTTTTCATTCGATCATTGTTCATAGTTATAATCCGTTGTATTACTTACTGTGCTCTTTCCATGGTTCCTATAATGAGATGTGCAGAATTACATACAATATTTGTAGTGTGGCTTAATCAATGTTTTAATAAAATCTTCATCAATTCCATGCTTTTATGATTAATGGTTAACAGCATCGAGGTATACAGGACCTACTGTACAAAAAACTCAAAATATATTGTGCATTCATTTAAAACACTTTCTCCTTTAAATATATCTTGTCTTAGTTCACACATGCTGAAAATTTCCTTTATTAATTACCTAACTGGCCGCCTTTATTCTAAACTATGTCATAGATGTTTATATAGAATCATAGATCATAAACATAGAAACATGGCCTTTGGCTCACCAGGTCTATGCCAATGAACAAACACCAAACTACACTAATCCTACTTACCTGCTCTTGGTCCATAGCATACTAAACCCTGGCAGGTTAACGGCTCATCCAGCTACTTCCAGGTTCAAAGTTTGCATGTGCATCAATTTTGTAAATGCAATATCACTATAACTATTTATACTGCAGCATTTAGTACTGTGTTCACAATTAGTAAGGTAGTGTCATTACTGCTTGTCAAGTTTCCCTGCCAAGGATTATTTAGGGTGTCCTAGTTGATTTGTGTACAACAGTAAAATGTCTTCTTTACTGGGGACAAGGATAGATTAGTCTTGCTTGACAACAATTTGGAAGTAGGTTGAATTTCTTGTTGTTGAACATCTATTCTGCTAAATGGAATCCAGGAAGCCTTGAAATTAATCATTCTTGAAATAAATGGCATGCCTTTACAAAGCCAGTACCATATCTCATTTTTTTGATCTTGGATGTTTTAGCTCTGAGTTAGTGGATTGCATACTTCTTAATTTTTCTTTTTATCACTTCAGCTATTTTGCAAACAAACCTGGTATGTATTTGGTGAACAGGAGTCGAAGGTCTCATACACAATTTTTATACACAAACACATGCTCTGTTGGAAATCGATCTGCAGTGTGCTGAGATGTTTTGCAAAAATTCGAAAAGCTCTCATTTTCAGTGACTTCCTGCAGAGCTACACAGATCTTTAGATTGCTTTTGAATCAAATTGCAATTACTTTACATTTGAAACTCAAGCATGTTGGAATTCACGATTACTGAAAATGTGCATTTAACCTGTTGTTGGTCAATGAAAGCTGAAAACGTTTTGCATAATTACAGCTACTGAAATTCTTCCAAACTCTAACACTAGGTGCTTAAAATGCCAACTGATCTCTCACAATGAATCAAAAGGATGAATAAAACTTTATATCCTCTGTTATGGTTGTTCAAGCAAGCATAAGGTTAGCACGAGTGACACTATGTAGTCAGGACATTTTGTTTGATTGGATACAAATTTTGAAAATTTGTTTGTTTATTATTGATCATAAGCATCTATTCCCCAGTCACAAGACATATTTCAGATCAGTCCTAATGAATCAACTAACAGCTACCTGGTGATTTAAAAACTCTTATCACATAGAATATTGCATCTTATAGTTTTGTTTTCAATTCCCATAAACAAGTGGAACTACGTTTAAACAATGTCCTCTTGTTTTGCAGTCGTACTACATGTTACTTCAGTTAAAGTTTTCAGACACGTTGCAGAGGTCTTGCTGCGTATCAGCATAAACTGCTTTAGTATCTGAGGGGTTGGAAATGGTGCAGCTCATTGTGCAATCAATAATTAACAACCCCATTTTTGACTTTAAGGTGTAGCTGTGATCATTGACAAAGCAGCTATAGATATTTGGGCACAGGACACTACCATCAGAGAATACTTGCATCAATGTCTGAGAAGACTGGCCTCCAATGACTGCAATCATCTTTATTTGTGCTAGATATGACAATCGTAGAGGCTTCCTCTAATTCCCATTGATATCAGTTATCTAGATCTTCATGATGCAACACTTGGTCATCCCCTCTCCCCCACACTGGATCCCAGTTCAAAATTGCACATGCTTCCTTGCACATATGCAGTAATGCATTTGTGCACCATGTCACAGGTAAAGTATATGCAATGATGTCAGTGCTTGACACTGCTGAATGAATGCGCATACATAGTTGCCCACCATTGTCAGTTTCAGCAAACACTACAAAATTTAAATAGATGGATGAATATTATCATCTGACAGCTTTACAGAAAGAAAGAAATCATTAGGTGTCCTACAGAAGGGACATCTTGCAGTGTAATGCTTTGTACCTATTATGGAAGCTTTTGTTTTTTTTTGTAATTTTGATTGTGTAAGTAGGCTCTTTTTTTAATTTAAAGAGAAAGAAGGGACTCTGTTCATTGCATATTATTTGTGTTTTAACAATATGTATGTGTTGGGATACATGTGCTTTTGTAAATAGTCTGAAATTGTGGTTGTTGGGCAAGAAAATGCATGCTTTTGATATGCAAATCTAAATAAATGCTTCTAAACATATGTAAAGATTGGCACCAGTTTCATCCTTCACCAACTGGCTTTTTGAACTCAGAAAATCAACCAGTATTGTGGTCTGTGTGCTATATACAAGATGCAAAGCAGAAACCCATCACCCTTGCTTAAACAGCCTCTGCAACAAGAAGCAAAAGAACAGAAACATCAACACCTCAATATCCCATTGAACTCACCATCATAATTTATACATGCACTACTATTCTTTCTATTATCACTGAGTTGAAATCCTGGGATTCTTAATTGGATCTGAAACATTTAGTCTGCTGCTGTTGCAAGACCTGCTGAAGTTTTCCATTTTGTGTTTATTTCAGATGTCTATCATCAGCAGTATTTTGCTTTTATATTTGCATTTCTGGAATAATTTATCTTAACTCTAGATTGAGAGCAATTCCACTGCTGTAGTTCAAACAGAAGGCCCACTACAAATCACTTTTAGCAATGAGGGATGGGCCTCATTGTCACCTGAATTATTCCCTCATCTACAGTACAGCAACTGTTAGGGGGTCTATAAATTATTCCTGGAAGTGTCTTCTTCCTCTTATTCCCAGCCACATGAATTTTGCACCTTCCAATCCAGACTGGCAGCTTTGATCTCCTTGTAATAACGGGTCAGATTTTATCAAATGTGGCAATCTCACTCAGAATGCCACTCCAATTCTTTTTAATGCAATTAAATTTCAGGACCCCTTCTGAAATTTGGGGCTTATTTCTGTTCTAACAGGTCTCCCCTTGGCATAGAACAGTCAGCAGAAGGCAAACCCTGCCCCTTTTGCATAGCAGTCAGCTGCCATTTTCTGAAATTTTAATGTTCAGCATCAGACAGCAATGTTAACCATTGCTGTGCAATGATAAATAAATTAGGTAAATGTGGGGTTAGGGGGCCTAAAGGGTAGGGTGCCAGGTGGGAAGGGTGGCAGGTTGGTGTGGTGCAAGGTAAGTTGTATACTAGGGCAAAGGAACCACAAGATATAGGACCAGAATTAGTCCATTTGGAATATCGAGTCTGCTCTGCCATTCAATCGTGGCTGATATGTTTCTCAACTCTATTCACCTGCCTTCTTCCCATAACCTTTGATTCCCTTACTAATCGTGAACCTATGTATCTTTGTCTTAAATACAATCAATTACTTTATCTCCACAGCCTTCTGTGGCAATGAGTTCACAGATTAAATGGAAGAAGAAATTTCACCTTGTCTTGCACTCTCTCACATCACATTCAAATGGAATATAAGAGCAAAAATTAGCTTTCTTAGTGCAATGTGAGGCTATAGGTCAGCACTTGAGAAAGCACAGTGGAACAGAGGAGAGCATGCCAGAAAGCCAAGGTATGAAAGGGGCACCATGCAGCATGTCAGGCAGAACATTTTTGGGGTCACTGGAGAGAGAAGTAACAGGGCTGTAGGTGGAAGAGTGAATTTTCAGAACAAGAAATAAGCTGGCTAAAAGGAATAATGCGGTCCTTCACCACCACCCAGTGGCAGAATGCTTGAAATTACAGCTTGGAAGGCAAGTCAAGTTCCGCTTTTAGAAGGTATTGATATATTAATTTAGAATTATATATTTATTGTTATATAGAAAGTAAACTCAAAATAATCAGTAAGTGCACAACATAAAATTACATTATTATTAGTTAGAGATAGCAAGAACTGTAGACGCTGGAGTCAGAGACAACACAGTATGGAGCTGGAGGAACACAGCAGGCCAGGCAGCATTAGAAGAACAGGAAAGTTGACATTTCTGAAGTAGGGTCCTGGCCCAAAACGTCAACGTTGCTGCTCCTTTGATGCTGCCTGGCCTGCTGTGTTCCTCCAGCTCTATACATTATTATTAGTTATTATTCATCAATCTCCGTCATATTTCCAGACACTAATTGAGAAACACCTTCAAATTGGTTTAGAGAGCAAAAACTAGTTGGACTCGGCATGCTGATATAATTCAGTTACCATTTTAAAATCAAAGGAAAACTGTCGGTTATTACAATGTCTCAGGTGGATTAATTTACAAATTATAATGGCGAGGAGAAAAAGGTGGGGGATGATCGTAAGCAGAAAGTAAACAAACTCAAACAAAAACAGAAATTTCTGGCCGAATCTGTGAAGAAAAAGTGGAATTAACATTTCAGGTCTGGTCACCTTTCTTCAGAACTTCTTCAGTTCAACAGGCCAACAATCACTCAATGTCAGGACTGACTGTCCCAGGTTCATTGCCTAAGAGGGGTTAGGTAATTAATTGACATAATGCAAGCACTACATGCACCTAGAAATATGATATAACATTAAATGCCAGGGCCAGAGCAGAGTTCTGCCTGTGGTGTTCTCATCAAGCAGACCTGCTGGTTGGCAGCAGTTTTCATCCATGGGCCTCCACAGAGAAGGCTTCATCAAGCAATCCTCATCAGGCAAATGGAAAATGAACCAGAAGGAGAGAGGGAAGACTGATGGAAGAGTTTCCTAACACCTCGGTTAGGGAACAAGATGATACCCTATCACTTTAATAAAGCTGAAACATTCCGCACATGTTTGTCCTCTGCTCTCAATGAACCATCCCTAATTGTCAACGTTATATACTTTCTTTATCTAGCTAACTAATGTGTCACATCTAAACTTACTGCTTCTCAATAAACTCAATACACTATCAGAAAATCACAATACTTAATCCATCGCCTTTGTTAAACAACTGTGATCATGAACCCAGAAATCCATTGAGGCCTGTGACCAGTGGTGTGCTGCAAGGATCAATGCTGCGTCCACTGCTTTTCATAACTTATATAAATAATTTGGATGAGAATATAGGAGGTATGGTTAGTAAATTTACAAATGACATCAAAATTGGTGATGTAGTGAACAGTGAAGAAGGTTATCTCAGAGTACAACAGGACTTTGATAACTTATGCCTTTGGGTCAAAGAGTGTCAGATGAAGTTTAACTGAGATAAATGTGAGGTGTTGTATTTTGGTAAGGCAAATCAGGGCAGGACTTATACAGTCAATGGGAGGGCCCTGAGGAGTATTGCCAAACAAAGAGACCTAAGAGTGCAGGTGCATAGTTCCTTGAAAGTGGAGTCTCAGGTAGACAGGGTGGTGAAGAAGGCACTTGGCATGCTTGCCTTCATTGGTCAGTGCATTGAGTATAGGAGTTGGGATGTCATGTTGTGACTGTACAGGACATTGGTGAGGCCACTTTTAGAATGCTGCATTCAATTCTGGTCTCCCTGGTGTAGGAAAGATGTTGTTAAACTTGAAACGGTTCAGAAAAGATTTATAAATATGTTGCTGGGATTGAAGAGTTTGAGCTAAAGGGAGAGGCTGAATAGGCTGGGGTTTTTTTTTCTGGAGCTTCGGAGGCTGAGGGTTGACCTTATAGAGGTTTATAAATCATGAGGGGCATGGATAGTCAAGGTCTTTTTTCCAGGGTAGGGGAGTGCAAAACTAGAGGGCGTAGGTTGAAGGTGAGAGGGGAAATATTTAAAAGGGACCTGAGGGGAAACGTATTCATGCATGGAATGAACTGCCATAGGAGGTGGTGAAGGTGGGTACAATTACACCATTTAAAAGGCACCTGGGTGGTTTCATGAATAGGAAAAATTTAGAGGGATATCGGCCAGATGCTGGCAAATGAGACTAGATCAGCTTAGGATATCTGGTTGGCATGGACTAGTTGGGCTGAAGGGTCCGTTTCCATGCCATATAGCTCTATGACTCTATGACTGTCTGAGGCAAGGAAAAGGCAGATCAATTGAAAAGCTTACTAGACTGGATGCATGCAATGACATGTTGGAATTAAACAACATACTGAAATCTGTTACTGTTGGGCAAGTTGGGGAGAAGTGATGGCTGTTGGCATCATTGTTAGACTAGAAATCCAGAGACCTGTAATGTCCTAGGACCAGGTTTGAATCCTGCCACAGCAGATCGTGGAATTTTAATTCAAAAAAAGTCTGGAATTAGAAGTCTGATGACGACCGTGAAGCCACTGTTAATTGTTGTAAAAATCCATCTGGCTGATAAATGTCCTGTAAGGAAGGAAACTGCTATTCTTACCTGGTCTTGCCTGCATGTGACTCCGAACTCTTAACTACCCTCGGAAATGGTCTTGCAAGCCATTCAGCTGTTTCAAGTGCTAGAATAGAATACAGGAATGAAACCGGATGGACCACCTGGCATCAACATAGTCCTAAAGGATGTATCTGCTAGACTACATCTGTGGCAGCCGGTGAGAGAACCAAAAAAGTAGAAAACTTACTTGTCCTCATCCTTATCAATCTGCCTGCTGCAAGTGTATCTGTCCAGCATTGCCTCTAATTTTTATTCTGGCTGTACAGGCAGACAAGGTCCATGCACGGCAGCATATTCTGGAATTGGAAATCAATGGCAAGCCGACATGCAGCTTAGAGAGGTCCTTGTATCTGTCCACGACTGTATCAGTAACTGTGACCACAGACCTTGTGGAGAAGAAGTCCCATCTTCACACTGAGAACACCCTCCATCGTGTTCTGCGGCACTGTCAATGTGTTAATACTAGCAACACAAGACTGTACATCTATAAGGCACTCTAGGTCATCATCAGCAGCAGATTTTTATTCCAATAAAATCTGTAACCTCATGTCCCAGCATATCCCACACT
>NW_025967779.1:12151-25000 GCF_021869965.1 Rhincodon typus | reverse complement strand
CTTCACTGGGCAATTAGGGATGGGCAACAGCCACATCCCATTAAGAATAGATAAAACCAAAAAAAGAAACTTAGTAAAAGCTTTCCATTAGACAAAATGTTATTGACATGAAGCATTCATTCTTTTCTTCTTTATGGAGACCCGCTGAGAGTTTCCAGCATTGTTTTTATTTCACTCTCAACTATAATACTTTACATTTAATTGTTACTCATTTAGTGACAAGTTATATTAAAAAATGAATGAAATGACATGGTTTACATATTCCTGAAACATTAGCAGCTCTTATTGCAATAGTTCATAAGCAGATTCAATTTTTAATGGCATTTTATTACTACAGGTTGCAAATTATAAGAAGTTCCTTCCATTGTGATCAAGCTTACCTATTGCCAAAAATATTTCATTCACATTCATTGAAGTCTTTGCAGATGTCTCCATGAATAATAAACTGTTGTCATCTGCATAGGACTGTGCTTCCTACAAATAAATCAATTAGTTAGAAAATAGTTTCCTTGGAGCCTATGGGCAGGACTACAGCAACTATTTCAGCCCCTACAAAAAGGCACAATTGGAATATATTCAGTTTTTTTGTTATGAAAAAAATATTTTTGTATAGTGTAGTCTGTAAAATACATTTTGGAGCATGCCATTCTGTTGAACATCAGGGATACAAAAATAGACTTAGCAATGCAAAAAAGAAATTCATTTAAGTTTTTAAACATTTATATAATTCATGAGAACTCTTCTCTTAATCAAAGCTTTGATTTAACCCTTCTAAGGTCAGCTTCTACTCTTACCCTCCCTACCAGGCAGCAGCTCATTGAGATTTACTGCTGCAAGTGCTAGCAATTTCCAAACATAACTGAGAATTCAGGTGCACTCACAGCTAACTTGCCAATTAACCTACCCTGACAATCAAAAAAAACACAAATCACAAGGTGGGAATTATAACATTGCTATTAATCAGCACTTCTCAATAACCTGATCATTGATGCTTAGTATGACTTTCAGGGGAGGCAGTGGCAATGTCACTGGATTAGTAACCAAGAACACCAGGTTAATGTTCTGGGTCAGGGGTCAAATCCCACCATAGCAATGGGAAAATCTAAATTAAATGGAAATCGGGAATACAAAGACATAGCCTCTTGGCGACCACGAACCCAGTGTCAATTGCTGTAAAAACCCATTTGTGCATTAATGTTTTTTAGGGACACCTGACTCCAGAACTTTAGCTCTCAACTGTCCTCTGGGCAATTAGGAATGGGCAATAAATTCTGGCCTAGCCAATGATGCTCAAATCCCATGAACAGAATAAAAAAAAACTTAAGGTTCACTCAAACTTTTGACCTCATTCTAAACTCAGTAGAATCATGTGCACAAAACTTTTAACTTCCAAGATGAGGTTGCTGACTGGCCAACATTATGAAAGACTGATTTGAATGTAGCACTAAATAAAAGTGAAATTAATCAGAATTGGGGAAATTCTCCATTGGCTGAGGTCATGAAAAACAGTGACTGTTTGAAGGCAATCTCAAATATTTCATCACTTCATTTGGTGGTGGTTAGAGAAATTTCCAAGAATAACCCCCAGATAATTATGTGGCAACCAACAGGTGCAAGGCATTGACATTTTGTTTACTAGTTGCAAAATGGCTCATCAGGACAGAAAAAGATACACGGGTTTCACGTTTCATATAAATCAGCCTAATAATTATCAAAACACATTGTCAAATGCAGCAAGATGCAGGCAGCCTCAAGATTCGACTGATGTGACACGAATCTTACTTGTCGCATAAATGGCAAGCAATCTTCAACAAGAGAGAATGCAATCATCTTGCCACAACAATCAATAGCATTATCACTGCTGAATCAAGTCATTTTTATGACAGAAACGTAACTGTACCAACCATATAAGTATTGTGCCTACCAAGAGCAGGTCAGAGGCTAGACAGTGAAGAGTAACTCACATCCCAATTCCCAAATACCTGCCATATGGAATTCTCACCACCTGCCTGGATGGTGCAGCTCCAACACAAGAAGCTTGACACCGTCCAGGACAAAGCAACATGCTTAACAGACACCTCATCCTTAAACACCACCTTGAACATTCACTCCCTTCACCACTGGCACAGTGGCAGCCATGTGTAACATACAGAAGACAAAATGCAGAAACTTGGCAGACACCTTCCAAACCTGTAATCTCTATCACAAACAAAAACACAAGTTGCTGAAAAAGCTCAGCAGGTCTGGCAGCATCTGTAAAGAGAAATCAAGAGTTAACGTTTCAGGTTCAGGGACCCTTCCGCAGAATCTCTATCAATTAGAAGATAATTAGAAGATCAAGAGAAGCAAATGCTTTGCAGCACCATCATATCCAATTTCCTCTCCAAGCCACATATCATCCTGACTTGGAACTGTATTGCCCTTGCTTCACTGTCAAAATCCTGGAAATCCCATTCTAACAGAACCTTGGGTGCACTATCTTCCAAGGACTGCAGCAATGCAAAACAACAGCTCACCACCATCTTCTCAAAGGCACTTAAGGATCGGCAATAAATGACGACTTAGCCTATAATGGCCACATTTCAACAAAGAATGAAAGTATATTTAGATCATTTTCAGAGAGATAAAGTAATTATTAGGTTCAGATCTCAAGTAACTATTGGGCAGTGAGAATCAATTTCCATTAAGGTAGAGAGATTAAGTTGCTTACAGAGGCAACTATGGTAATTGAACCAGATGCATTGTCCTGGTCAATGGTAGACTCAAAATTATAATAGCTATTATAGCAAGGAATAGGATTTTTGAAGAGGTTGCTAAAGGCTTCCAATTTAAATTTCATATGATCAATTAGATTAGCAGCTAGTCACAAGTGTGATCGGTGTACTTTGCTTAGTATTTAATCAATACTCTTCAAAGCAAATTCAAAAGGTTTTGAAAACATTTTTGCAGAAACTGTTCTTTTTTTCATATACAAACCTGGAACTCTACTGCTCTCTTGTTAGCAAGATCAGCCTTGTTTCCTGCTAAAGCTATAACAATGTTAGGACTTGCTTGCCTCTGAAGTTCCTTAACCCAGTTCTTGGCCCGTACAAAAGTGTCCTGCAAAAGAATTGACACAAGAAATAATGAACATAAAATACTTTTTAAAAAGAGCTATCAAACATATCTCACTGTCCTGCGAAGCACTGTCAGAAAAAAAAAGGTAGTTGTATGATAAAATCACTAGCACTATTTGACAGAAATCATTTCAGAAAAGGAGTGCCACGCTTCAACTTTACCAGACAGAGGTATGCCTGTCAGATAACAGATGCATGGTAAAGCTCATAAAGCTCTGAATGTCAAATCCAGAGAAACTATAACCTGAGCCAGATTCAAACATTTTAAATCACCTAAGCTTTAAATCAACAAAATGCAAAGTAAGTCCTACTGTGCAGCCAAATGTCAGCTTAAAGATCTGCTTTTCCAGGAACCTTGTGTCTCAGTGCTTGTATAAAAGGCAGTATCAGCCAGTAAATATATTTTAATGATTTCAATGAGAGATTTTACAAAATAAGTGCTACAAAGAGAAGGTCTGGTACAGTGATTGTTCCAAATTAAAATAAACCTTATCCATTTTGGATTACCATAAACTATTTTCTTGATGTTGAGACAATCCACTTGTGGAAGGGTGTTGGCTGCAACAATCAATGAATCATATGTAATTCAAGGTAAATCGTGGCCAGTTTGTTATATTGTACATGAAGAGATTTAGCAGTTTAGGCCTGTATTCTCTGGAGTTCAGAAAGGATCTAATTAAGATACTTAAGCTAAAAGGATTGACAAGGTAGACAGAGACAGAATGGTTCCTCATAGAGGTCATAGCTTTCGGATGGGGGTAGCAGATTTAAAGCAGATAAGGAGAAATTATTTCTCTCAAAGGGTTGTGAATCTGTGGAATTCATTAGCCTGGAGCAGACAACAGGATACTCAATAAATCTGAGGAGACACACATATTTACTTAGTAATGGGTTGAAGGGTTACGGAGAGTGGGCAGGTAAGTGGAGCTAAGGTCAAAATGATCATATTAAAGAGCAAAGCAGACTTGAGGTGCTGAATGGTCTACTCCTGTTCCTGGTTCTTACGTTTTACGACAGAAATTCAATGCAGGTCGGATAGGGGGTGAGGGAGATAATACAACAATTAATAAACAGGCTAATATTGTGTGCAATTATAAAAAGTGTTACAAAGTTAACATAGGTAATTAGAAACCCATTAGTCTTAATATCAACCTTAATTTACTATTGTGCAAAATAACAGAAGAATCAATGTACTACACTTTGATTTCCAGAAGGAATTTGATAAGGTGCTGCAGCAAAGATTATTGTGCAAAATAAAAGATTGTGTGGGGGATAGCACGTTTCATGGTTAGAAGATTGGTTAGCTTACAGGAAGCAGAGAACAGGTGTAAATACACCTTTTTCAGGTTGGCAAGGCAAAAATGAGTGGTGTGTAACATATCGGTGCTAGGACCTCAAGGTGATTATAATTTATATAGATAACTTGGTGAAGGGATGGAAGATATTGTTGCCAAAGTTGCTGACGCCACAAAAGATAGGTAGGAAAGTAAGTTGTGAAGAACACAAGAAAGTTATAAAAAGAGAGATTGATAAATTAAGTAGGCAAAAAGATGTGGTAAATGGACGATAACATGGAAAAATTTAAAGTTATCCACTTTAACAGAAAGAATAGAAAAGCATATTAGTTAAATGAAGAGAGATTACAGAGATCAGAGATGCAAAGGGATCTGGGTGCTTTTTTGCACAAATCACAAAGGATTAGTACACAGGTACAGCGAGTAATTAACTCAACACGGTGGCTCAGTGGTTAGCACTGCTGCCTCACAGCGCCAGGGACCCGGGTTCAATTCCACCCTTGGGTCTGTGTGGAATTTGCACATTCTCCCCGTGTCTACGTGGGTTTCCTCCGGGTACTCCAGTTTCCTCCCACAGTCCAAAGATATGCAGGTTAGGTGGATCGGCCATGCTAAATTGCCCATAGTGTCTCGGGATGGGTCTGGTTCTGGGTGGGATACTCCGAGTGTCACCGTGGACTTGTTGGGCTGAAGGGCCTGTTTCCACACTGTAGGGATTCTATGAAGTCAGAGGGTGTGCTTCAATTGTACAGGACACTGATAAGACTACATCTGAGTACAGGTCAGCTTATTTAAGTAAGGCTACAAATGCACTGGAAACAATTCAGAGAAGGGTTTATTCCAACAATACATCAAATGGGCAGGTTGTGTTACAAGGAAAGGTTGGATGGGCTTGGTTTAGATCTGCTGGGAGTTCAGGAGTGAAAAGTTGAGGGAGGGACTGACCATTCAACCCTTATGAGCCTGCTCTGCCATTCAATTTGATCATTGCTGATCACCCAAAATCAGTGCCCTGTTCCTACTTTCTTGCCATACCCCTTAATCCTTTAACACCAAAATGTCTAACTCCTCCTTGGAAACAATGCTTTGGCCTCAACTACTTCCTGTGGCAGAGAATTCCACAGGCTCACCATCCTTTGCGTGAAGAAATTTCTTATCCTCCCATGGGAGAATCTGGAACTTAGGGTGTCACTAAACCAAAAACAGGGTCAGGTGAGCAGATTAAAATGGGTTAGGCAATTTTTTTTCTCTCCAAGAATCAATCACCTTCAGAACTCTCTCCTTGAAAAGTTGATGAAACCAAAGTCCTTGAATCTACCTACGTCTGACTTAAAAATAGTCATGTCAAGCAAGGGTTTGAAAGGTTATCAGGCATAGTCAGGAATGTGGATTTGAGGTTACACAATCCAGATCAGCCATGATCTTTCCAAAGGTGCAGATGGCTCAAGCAATTGAATGGCCTACTCCTGCTCCTGAAATGTATGCTCATAATTGTCAGATGTAGACATTTTTAATCAACCTGTTAAGACATGTTACGACATTCGCCTGACGCAGGCGAGAGTTGAACCTGGGTTCTCTGGTCGAGAAGTAGGAACATTACCACCACGCCACCAAAGCATTCAAAACAGAGATTCAGGAAGAGTGAACTTACCTGATGAAGTGAATCGAGAGAAAAATAACCCAAATGAATTGTGGAAAGCCTTACATGTACACAGACTTCCAAAATGAATTTGCACGTTGCACTGAAGAATTTTTTTTTAGTTAAATGTGGAATTAGGAATTCAAAGTAAAATGAGCACATCAACTATGAAACCCAAACATAGAAAAGCAGTGGGTACTTTTACAGACTGGAGCGCACTGTCACCCAGTACTGGGTCACTACTGTTTACAATTTAATTCAGTAGCAGATCAAGGAATACGATGCAAATTGGTTAAATATGAAAAGTGAAAAATGGCAGTTAGAGTTCAATTTAAATAAATGCGAGATATTGCATTTTGGAACAACAAACAGGAGCAGGACTTATACAATTAATGCTAGGGCCTTGGATAGTGTTGTAGAACACAGAAGGACGTAGGAGTTCAGGTACACAATTCTTTGACGTTTGCGTCACAGACAGGGTGGTTAAAAAGGCATTTAGCATGCTTGCCTTCATTGCTCAGTCCTTTGAGTATAAGAGTTGAGAAATAATGTCGAGGTTGTACAGGACATTGGCGAGGCCTCTTCTGGATTACTGTGCCCGGTTCTGGTTTCCCTGCTATAGGAAGGATATTATTATTTTGGAGATTTACCAGGTTGTTGCTGGCACTGGAGGGTTGGAGTTACAAGGAGAGGCAGGATAGTCTGGGACCTTTCTCAACCTCCTATGCTCAGTGAGGGGTGACCTTATAGAGGTTTATAAAATTATGAGGGATATAGACAGAGTTAATGGTAGGTGCCTTTTTCCTAGGATGGGGGATTTCAAGACTAGAGGGCATATTTTTAAGACGAGAGGAGAGGAGAGAGGTTTAAAAAACACTTGAAGAGCAATTTTTGTTTTAAAAACACAGACTGGTGCATGTTTGGGATGAACTTCCTGAGGAAGTGGTGGAAGTTTAAAAGACATTTAGATAAGTATATGAATAGAAAAGTTTGAGGGATATGGGCCAGGAGCAGGCAGACGGGACTAATTTAGCTTGGCATTATGTTTGGCAGGGACTGGTTGGAACGAAGGGTCTGTTTCTGTGCTCTATGACTCTATAATGTTTAGCAGTTTGAGTTTACATAGGGAGTTATTGATAAGTCATAGAAATTAGATAAGTGGCAGAAAAATTACACTGACCTTGATCCAAGTGTACAATTACAAGTGTTATTATGGCTTGAGAAAATGCTACTCAGCTCACTGAGTTCGTGCAAGCTCTCTGTAGAGGTATCTAGTCACTGCCACTTCCTATCTATCCCTGTTGACTGCAAGTTAAACTTCCTTTGGGAGTCTTCCATCATTCTCCTAGGTACCAACCTCCAGTTCATTACCACTCATGGAGTAAAATGATTCCTAATAACCCCCTAAATCTATTGCCAAACCTGAAATTTATGTCTCCAGTCCCTGTCCCATCATTGAAACTAGGCATTACATTGGACATCATTATTAAATCTCCCATCAATCTCCTTTGCTGCAAGAAAATCAGTTTCTCCAACCTGACTTTAATCGCTGCAAGTCCTCATCCCTGAAATCATGCTTGAAAAATCTTCTCCGCACTGTGGAGGACACTATCATCCCTGCTGAAGTGTGGTGATCAGAACTGGAAATATGCTAGTAGTGGCTGAACAAAAATGATGCAAATATTCAGTATTACTTAGCTGCCTGTCTTCAATACCTCTTATGAAAGCCAAAACTGTAACAGAGGGGAAAAGTGCACATTGTATGCACTCCACAACAGTGATGAAATAGAAGAGTGAAAGAGATTTAAGAGTCTTAGTAGACTTGGAGTTCAAACATATCCAAGTCCATAGATCAGTGATAAAATTAAAACAATATGTTAGTTATTTGCTAGTGGAGCACAAGTCAGAAGTCAATATCAAAAATCAGATCTGGCCAGAGCACACCTTCAGTAGTTTATGTAGCACCAGTCATCAAACGACAAGGAAGACACAGAAGATCCAGATCAAGAAAGAGCCATGATGCCAACTCTTAATATTAAGAAACGTAAACAAGGCAGGCTAGGAAAATGTGGCCTTTTCAACCTTGAAAGATCATTGAGTCAAATGGTATACAAAAAATACAATTCAAAATTACTTTGAACTACATTGCAAACATAGAACCAGGGATCACAATTTTGTATCAGCAAAAGAAAACAATTAGGACTGATATCAGGAATTTTATCGAAAGTGTTCAAAATACAAATGTGTTTGCAGATGATTTTGTGGATGTAAAAAGTAACATTGAATTTCTAGAAGAAAGAGGCTCACCACAATTATCCAGTGATTTTCATAACATGGAGCTTTTCTACACTACCTTGTTATTATCTGCATAGACCATACACCCTCTAAGCCAAAGGAATCAGATGGGAAGCCAAAATAAAACTCAAACTGAAGAGAAAAAGCTTCAACAATCCAAGGCCTAGTACAACATTCCAAATCTGTGACCTCTGCCATTTAGAAGAACAAGAGTATTAGATACAGGAGAATACCACAACCTTACCTGCAAGTTCCCCTCCAAGTCACACATCATCTTGACTTGAAAATACATCACATTTCTTCACTGTTGCTGGTCAAAATCCTAGAACACACTAACACCACTGTACGTGTACCTATATTGCATGGACTGCATCAGTTCAAGATGGTAGCGTACTGACACTAACTCAAGGACAGTGGAATAATTGCTGGCATAACCAGTGATGCTCACATTCCATAAACAAATAGGTAATTCAGATACACGAGTCTTGATTAGAACATGTGAATGCACACTTACACTTGTAATATTTCCAGAAATTCCATTGCTCAGATACACGAAAAATTTCTTATTGAACCCTCAAAATACCAAAATCGGACAAACCATATAATGGCAAAGTTAAATATTCAATACGTCAAGATTGAAAACAAACATCTGTATCAAGTCTGTTAAACTTTGGGGATGTAGGAAATCTTAATATTCAAACATTAATTCCTCCAACATAATCTTGAATAAACTAGCGACAGAAAACAAATAAAAAGAGGAAATGAAACGAACAAAATGAACTAAAGATTAAAATTTCAAAAGAAGTGACAAGGGGTAGAAAAGTCAGAAATAGTAGATGTGTGCACAAACAAGGAGCTGGCAACTATTCATCCCCGCAAACCTGTTCTGTTACCATTCAACAAGATCATGGCAGTTTGGGTTTTGGCTTCAACTCCACATTCTCACCTAGCGCCATTATTCTTTGATTATTTTACTAGACAGAGATCCAACTACCTCTGCATTAAAAATATTCAATGACTTTGCCTCAACAATTTTCAAAAGGCTCACGGCCCTCAAAAAAAACTTCAAGCGACTTAAATGGAAGACCCTTTCTTAAAAAAAATCTGCTTGTTCCATAAATTTAAAAATCTATCCTAATAGATCTGTTCCTAATGGATAGTACTAGCAGATAGTTCAACAGAATCCTTTTCCCAAATTTAGTGCTTATTTCACACAAAGAATCTTAACATTTTAACACCTTCATCCAACCAACAGAAAGCTGTACTAGTTAATTACAAATGCACTGTGTATGCTAGTGCATTCAGTGAATTGAAATTGTTTGAATTTTGTATATTTACTAGAAATAATTCAATCTTTGGAATACTACCAGAATTAATAACGTAGCTGTATAAAGTCATTGTATAATTCTACTTACATCATTTGTAATATCGTATACCACTATGGCAGCCTGTGCTCCTCGATAGTACATTGGTGCCAAGCTGTGATATCTTTCTTGCCCTGCCGTATCCCATATTTCAAACTTCACAGTTGTGTCATCCAAGCATACAGTCTGAGTTAGGAAAGCAGCTAAAACAAAATAAATGTATGAGCAGGTCAATGTTTTTGTGTAATTAAAAGATGGAATATTTTTAAATGAACATGCAAATAAAAAGCAATTCAGAGAAGGTTCATTAGATTGATTCCAGATATGAAAGGTTCATCTTACAAGGAAACATTGAGCAGTTTAGACCCACACACGGAGTTAAGAAGAATGACAGGAGATCCAACTGAGGTATACAAGATGCAGAGCCAACGTTACCTCTTGTGAAACAATACAGAATAACGGGTCATAGTTTTAGGCAAAACAGTGGCAGGTTTAAAACATTTAAAAT
Organism: Rhincodon typus; assembly: GCF_021869965.1. Classification (NCBI taxonomy): domain Eukaryota; kingdom Metazoa; phylum Chordata; class Chondrichthyes; order Orectolobiformes; family Rhincodontidae; genus Rhincodon; species Rhincodon typus. The sequence goes on along the minus strand of NW_025967779.1, from coordinate 14,783 downwards.
TCCTTGATGCCATACTCTGAAATGCTGCCTTGATGTCAATAACAGAGGCACTCAGCTCCCCTTTGGGAGATCAGCTCTTCGGTTCATGTTTGGTTCAAGGGTTGCCACAAGGTAAAGCTCTGATGGAACCCACAATGATCAGTTAAGCAGCTTATTTCTTTGCAGGTCCTGCTTGACAGCACTGTCAATGTACCTTTCTGTCGCTTTGACTGAGAGAAGAGCAATAGGGTGGTAACTGACTGGATTCCATTTGCACGGCTTTTTGGGCACAGGACACACTGGATAGATGCAGGTGGTATAGCTGTAACAGCTTTATGTAAGTTTTTAGTTAAATAACATTTTAAAATTATACATTACAAATTTCAGTTACTGTGCTGAATTGTTAAGAAAATAGTTACAATGGCATTTTACTGAGGACTTGACTGGAATTAACCAGCCTGCAGCATGACACAACTCTAACTTCATAGCCTGCAATCACAACTGCCATTTTTCTGTTAATTCCACATCAACTAATTTGCAGAAATCAAAATCAAAGTAGCAAATTAAATTGTTATACTGAATGCAGCAGCAATCTTAAAACTAAGTATTGCTTCACATTCTTAAAAGTATTTTTAAAATCAGACTGTATTGCATACACACAATAAAATGTTACAATACACATTTTCCCAGCATTAGGTGCAATAAAAATATTTTAAAAAGATGCAGTTCAGTGCATAATTTGGTCTCCTGTTTGAAAAACAAATTTAGATTTTAAACAAACGTAAAATTCAAATAATTGTGCTTATCCTTTTGCAGTTGAAGTGTTAGTCTACAAACCGATAGCTACCAGAACCATAAACATTCAAATAAAGGGCTACAAAATGCTTGCTCAAACAATAAAACACTACAAATCTTTTGTGCTAGTTAGAGTTTAGCACCTAGATATTTGGATCACAGTAGGTAGCAATCAGATGCATGATCTCTGCCTATCACAGGAATTTCTTATAATGTGACATATTACACAGGTGACTTCTATTTAAGTAGTCAAAGAATACCAAAGCTGTACTACCCCATTTACTGAACGTTTACTGCCCAAAAATAAAACCAGGTTATAATACTGAAGCTTAAAAAAAAACTAAGAACTCAAAATACTTATAGGAAATTACAAAATAGTTAGTTGTAGATGTTGGTGTGTTCACCGAGCTGGGAGTTTGATAGCAGATGTTTTGTTCCCTTACTAGGTGACATCCTCAATGCTGTGTCAAGCACTGTTGTCCTGCGCCGGTTCGAACTTCCGGTCCGGTTTCTGCTGCTTCCAGTAGTGCAGATTCCGGCTGCGCGTTGTAATAGTCAGTATATTGGGTCTAATTCAATGTGTTTGTCGATGGCGTCCGCAGATGAATGCCAAGCCACCAAGAATTCCCTAGCTGTCCTTTGTTTGGCTTGTCCAAAAATAGTAGTATCGTCCCAGTTGAAAGTGTGGTTTTTCTCGTCTGTGTGTATTGAGACCAAGGACATCTACAAGGTCTTTACCAGGAAGGGATACACCTGCAGCTTCATCCACAGCCTAGCCAACAGACAACACAACCCGAAACAATAAGCACCATACCACATATACAAAACACCTCAGAACTGACAGCCAGACTACTCAGGCCGCTAGGAATCGTGACAGCACACAAAATCAGCAGCCATATTAAGACAGCAACTGACCAGGGTTAAAGACCCATATATGCCATGGACAGGACGAATGTGGTTTACAAGATACCATGTGGAGACTGCACAAAACACCACATGGGACAAACAGCAACCCGCATCCACGAACACCAGCTAGCAACCAAACGACACGACCAGATATCCTTGGTTTCAATACACACAGAAAAGAAAAACCACACTTTCAACTGGGACAACACTATCATCTTTGGACAAGCCAAACAGAGGATAGCCACTGAATTCTGGGAGGCTTGGCATTCATCCACAAATACATTGAATTAGACCCGATACACCGACCATTACAATGCACAACTGGAACCTGCACCTACCGGAAGCAGCAGAAACCAGACCATATAAATTTGAACTGGCAAAGGACAACAGTGCTTGACAGGAGGCTCCACAGCACTGGGGATGTCACCTAGTAAGGGGACGAAACGTCTGCTATCAAACCTCCCACCTCGGCGAACACACCAACATCTACAACCAGCACCCAAGCTACAAATCTTCACTCAAACCCCAAAATATAGTTAGTGTAGCACATTAACAGAATGCAAAATGTATTTAATTACTTTTGCCTCTTCAGTGACATTTGCAAAAAAACAATTCCTTCAGCTGGTTAGCATTGTGACTCTTATGAAGCAGACCTCAGCAATCTTTTCTAAAGATTTAAAAGCTGTTAATAAAACATTCTAATGGGTCGCACAAGATATAACATCTAAATGTTCAGACTGAGCTTGCTGGCAGACTAAAATAAAGACTTGTAAGTTTTAAAATAAAGATAACATCAACTACATGGAGTTGCTGACAATGAGTGTAAGAAAGCTGGAATTTCATCTGGCAAATATATTACCAATATTATTGACAGATTGCAATTATAATTAAGTTTGAATTTCACAGCATCCAGGAATGTGCATGGTGTTTTTAAAACCACTTTCCACAATTA
>NW_025967779.1:0-11751 GCF_021869965.1 Rhincodon typus | reverse complement strand
CAGACCTCATCCCGTCTTCCCCATTTAAACCTACCACCATGACCATTAATTCTCTCTTCCTTCAAAGGCTTGTTCAGCTTCCCCTTAAATGCACGTATATTAATAGCTTAACCACTCCATGTTTGCAAGTTTCATATTCTCACTGTTCTTTGGGTAAAGATGTTTCTCTTCCGAATTCTCTACAGGATTTCTTGGTGACTATTTCATACTGAAGGTTGCCAACCACACTTAAGACCACTATTAGATGATCCTCAGTTTTGTTTATTTCAACAAAAACAAAATAAGCCTGTCACTCCTTTTCTAACATACACCCACACAGCACCTCCACCAGCCTTTTTTAGTTAGGCATTGGCTGTCCTACTACTAGAGAATGATGCTTGCTCAAGTTCAAGAGATCCTGCCATGGATCTTCACATGACTGAACAGGCAGTCTTAACTTGTACATCTTTGGGCATGTGGAGCAGGACAACCCATGAGGCAGTGAGATCTGGAGTGCAGAATTTGCTTTCTTTTTTTTCCCCTTTCCTGCTGCTGCTCTGCCTCATCATGTCAATGTGTGATGCAGCTTGAAGGACAGGTGGTTGCTACTTTGGATACAAGGCAACAGGGTCCTCCCAGTCATTAATACTAATTCTGCAGTGCCTACTGGAGGAGGCAAGTATCCGAAGCATTTTCTTTGTCGCCCTGAATACTGGCCATATTGCTTGCTTAATTCTATTCCATATCACCTATATAGGAAAAGAGTGAACTAGTGTGGTTTTATTCCTCTGGTGATCTTGGCTTGGAAACTGTGTTCCAAACAAGAAATCATGTATTACCCTCATGATGTCAAAAAGTTTGAAATAACCGGTTTTAAGCAATTTTCTATCAGTCAAAGATCTACTTTCTTCCTCATTCTTTTGGAAAACAGCATGGAGATGTTAATTTGTGAAGGGGAACGTAGACAGAGTACACAATGCATGGATTAGTAGAAAAGCATGTTAATTGAATACAATTGCACTAAGGCCTTGAACTAAATAATCATTAAAGTAAAACTTACCACCAATAGTACTTTCTTGATATTCATGGAACTGTCCCTTCACAAAACGAAGGACTAAACTAGATTTGCCAACAGCAGACTCTCCAAGTAGAACAAGCTTGAACTGGCAGATTTTGTTAGCAGCAGCTGGTCCATTGGGTCGCGCTGTGCCTCCCCGATTTGCCATTCCTAATTGTCACCAGATTCACTTGCACCAAATTAATACTCGCTCCTGATCTCGTTGTCTTGTTTTAAGCTTTAAAAAAAAAAAGAGACTTTTCTTGAAGCAATGGTAACCATCACAAAAACACCGAGAAGGTTAAATAAGCTGTGACAATGTCCAATTCACAGCTAATCAGATACTCAAAAAAAACCAAACATTGTTGGAAATCTGAAACAAGTATGAAATACTGGAAGTTTATACAGTATGTTAATTAGTATTTGTAAAGCGTAAAGACATTAATGCCTAGCATACATCCTCAGAACTGAAGCCATTATCTCAGCCTGACAGGCAAAAATCTAAGCCACTTTTGATTCCACCCAAGTAAAATGATTTCCTGAGAAAAGGAGCAAGTTCTCTCATAGTTCTCTATATAGTAAAATTATGTTCAAGTGAAGTTTCTTTATCCCCCTCTTTGCTCATTCCTTCAAGACACTGCCACGTTTTTGTCATGAGCTTTCTTTTTCGTGATCTGTTCCTCATTTTATCCTTCAAAATGGCCAGCAGACCCTGCTTAACAGCTGTGTGCTTTGATTAGTTCTTAAAGATAAAGATTCAACAAGTGGAATCTCAGAGATTACAGAATTTGAACCAAAATTAGAATAAGACAAGGAAAAGAAAATCAACTCCAATCTTCCTCGAGACCCATCTCTCAGCAGTTCAGACTGAAGTTGCTAATGGAGAGGACTCGGGGGATTTCAATTGCTCCATTGTGCAATTATTCAAATATACTACTCCAACCACACAGACCAAAATGGTCTCAGATCTTGCTCCTATACAGTGATGCCAAAATTTTAGTGATGGTTCTGTTCAGTTTTGAACTTTCACGTGTTAGAAGTTGAAACGACACTAGAAAATCTCACTGCCAATATGGTCACAGTAGATATTTGCTTGGTTTGGAGTTAAATAGTAATGTGTGTCAAAATTAGGATGTTACAATTAGTTCCAGTACTCCACGTATCCAAACAAATAAGGGAAAAGAGAGTGAACTTGTGCAGTTATTTCTCTGGTGATCTTGCCTGGACACTGTCAAACAGGAAATCATTTAGCCAGAACAAAAACAAAGTTGCTGGAAAACCTCAGCAGGTCAGGTAGCATCTGCGAAGGAAAAAACAGAGTTAATGTTTCAGGTCTGGTGACCTTTCGTCAGAACTGATGGCAGCTGGGAAAACGTCAGTTTATGTGCAGAAAAAAACGGAGGTGGGTGGGGTACAGAGTAAATGATAGGATAGACCCTAAAGAGAGAGAAGAGCAGTTGGATGAAGAGTTGATAACAATCAGGCGGGGAGGGTGAATAATACAGTGTGGAGCTGGAGGAACACAGCAGGCCAGGCAGCATCAGAGGAGCAGGAAAGCTGGTGTTTCAGGACAGGACCCTTCTTCAGAAATGGGGGAGGGAAAGGGGACTCTGAAATAATTGGAGAGGCGAGGAGTCAGGCTGGGGAAGGTAGGTGGGCTGGTGATAGGGGATTGCAGGTAGGTACTAGTGGGGATTGGTCAGTGAGGTGGGAGGAGCGGACAGGTGGGAAAGAAGACGGACAGGTCAAGGAGGCGTGGATAAGAGGGGCTGGGGAAGGTAGGTGGAATGGCAATAGGTGAGTGCGAGGGGGAAGGAGGGTTGGTCATGGGATGAGGCTGGGGGTGGGGAGATTTTGAAACTAGTCAAGTCCACATTGAGACCATTGGGTTGTAGGCTCCCAAGGGGGAATATGAGGTGCTGTTCCTCCAGTTTCTGGGTGGCGATGTTGTGACACTGGAGGAGGCCCAGGGTGGACATGTCGTCTAGGGAGTGGGAGGGGAGTTGAAGTGGTTCACAACTGGAAGGTGTTGTCGTTTGTCTCTAGGTGCTCTACAAAGCAGTCTCCGAGCCTCTGCTTGGTCTCACCAATGTAGACGAGGCCACAACAGACCACACTGGCAGATGTGCAAGTGAACATCTGTTTGATGCGGAAGGTTGTTTTGGGGCCTGGGATGGAAGTGAGGGGAGAGTTGTCGGGGCAGGTGTAGCATCTCCTGCAGTTAAAAGGTGCCAGGATGGTGGGGAGTGTGGAGCGGATGAGGGAGACCTGGAGACAGCAGTCCCTCTGGAAGGCAGGTAAGGGTGGGGAGGGAAATACATCCTTCGTAGTGGGGTCAGATTGCAGGTGGCAGAAGTGGCGGAGAATGATACGTTGAATCCGGAGGTTAATGTGGTGATACGTGAGGACAAGGTGGATTCTATCTTTGTTTTTATTGCGTGCGGCAAAAATTCCCTCGACCGCATCTCTTGCGTTTCTCGCATCTCTGCCCTCACATCCCCTCCCCACAATATAAACAAAGACAGAAACCCCCTTGTCCTCACGTATCACCCCATTAACCTCTGGATTCAATTCATCATTCTCTGCCACCTGCAATCTGACCCCACTAAGAAGGATATATTTCCCTCCCGACTCTTACCTGCCTTCCAGAGAGACCGCGCTCTCCGCGACTCCCTCGTCCGTTCCACACTCCCCAGTAGCCCCACCACCTCCGGCACCTTTCCCTGCAACCTCAGGAGGTGCTACACCTGCCCCTACACCTCCCCCCTCACCTCCATCCCAGGCCCCAAAAAAACCTTCCACAGACAGATGTTCATCTGCACATCTGCCAATGTGGTCTTATTGTATCCACTGTTCCCAATGTGGCCTCCTCTACATCGATGAGACCAAACGAAGGCTCGGAGACTGCTTTGTAGAGCACCTGCACTCAGTTCGCGACAAACGACAACACCTTCCAGTCGCGAACCACTTCAACTCCCCGGGCGACGTGTCCATCCTGGGCCTCCTCCAGTGTCACAATGATGCCACCCAGAAACTGGAGGAACAGCACCTCATATTCTGCCTTGGGAGCCTACAACCCAATGGTCTCAATGTGGACTTGACCAGCTTAAAAATCTCCCCAACCCTGGCCTCCCTCCCATCCCCACCTCCTTGACCTGTCTGTCTTCTCTCCCACCTATCCGCTCCTCCCACCTTGCTGACCAATCCCCACCACTGCCTACCTGCACTCACCTGTCACCAACCCACCTACCTTCCCCAGCTCACCCCCCCAACTCTGTTTATTTCAGAGCCCCCTTCCCCTCCTCCATTTCTGAAGAAGAGTGCTGACTCCAAACGTCAGCGTTCCTGCTCCTCTGATGCTGCCTGGCCTGCTGTGTTCCTCCAGTTCTACACTGCTATCTCAGACTCCAGCATTGGCAGTTCTTACTATCTGTGGAAGGGTGAATAGTTGTTAATGGGGATGGTTAGTCACTGACAACAGGCGACGTGTAATGGCAGGCTATGTGGTAACAAGGCCTGGTGTGTGGGATAGGGGGCTGGGACATGGGAGAGTTGAGGCCCTAAAGTTATTGAACTCTATACCGAGTCCGGAGGGCTGCAGGGTCCCCAATGGAAAATGAAGAGGTGTTGTTCTTCCAGCTTGCATTGTACTTCGTTGGAGCACTACAGCAAGCCAGAGACAGATGTTGGCCAGGGAACAGGCTGGTGCATTAAAGTGGCAGGCAACAGGCAGTTGTGTCTTTTTTGAGAGCAGAACGTAGATGTTCTGTGAAGCAGTCACCCAGTCTTTACGCTTCGTTTCCCCAATGTACAGGAGACCACATTGCGAGCAGCAAATGCAGTAGACTAGATTCTGGGAAGTGCAGGTGAAGTGTTGCTTCACCTGAAAGGTATGTCTGGGCCCTTGGATACTGGGGAGAGAGGAGGTAAACAGGCAGGTGTTGCACCTTTGCCGGTTACAGAGGAAGTTGCCGTAGGGCTGAGAGTACGAGCGTGAGCGAGAGCAAGAAGGGGGGGGGGGGGGGGGGGAGGCTGTGTGTGTGTGTGTGTGCGCTAGACATGAAGAAAGTGTGGACCAGGGTGTCCCAAATGGATGGCGGACAGGGGAGGGGAATATGTGTCTGGTAGTGGCATCTCGCTGGAGGTGGCAGAAATGGCGTCTAGTCATCTTCTGGATGTAGATGCTGGTGGGATGGTAGGTAAGGATATGGGGAACCCTATCGCTGTTGCAGAAGGGAAGAGAAGGGATGACGGTGGAACTGCGGGAGATCGGTCGGACCTGGATGAGGGCCCTGTCGACAACGGAGCTGGGGAATCCTCGGTTGAGGAAGAAGGTGGACATTTCGGAGGCTCCCTTGTCAAAGTTGGCCTCATCTGAACATATACAACGGAGATGGAGGAACTGAGAGAATGGGATGGAGTCTTTACAGGAAGTGGGGTGTGAGGATGTATAGTCCAGGTAGCTGCGGCAGTCAATGGGTTCTAGTGTATACTGGTGGCTAGTCTATCCCCAGAAATGTCGAGGAAGGGAAGGGAAGAGTCAGAGATAGACCAGGTGAAAGTGATAGCAGGGTGGGAATTGGATGCGAAATTGATGAGGTTTTCCAATTCCAGACGAGAGAGGGAAGCAGCATAATATCATTGATGTATCGGAAAAAGAGTTGTTGGTGGGGTCCGGAACAGGACTGGAACAAGGAATGTTCCATGTACCCTATGAACAGACAGGCATAACTAGGGCCCATGTGGGTACCCATGGCCACCCCTCTTCCCTGAAGAAAATGAGCAAAGTTGTTCAGGGTGAGGATGAGCTCAGCCAAGCAGAGGAAAGTGGTGGTGAGTAGGGATGGTTCAGGGCTTTGCTCCAGGAAGAAGCGGAGAGCCCTAAGATCCCCCCCCCCCCCCCTCCGCCTCGGTGAGGAATGGACATGGAAAGGGATTGCACGTCCATGGGAAAGACGAGGTGGCTGGAACCGGCAGACTGGAAGTTTTGAAACCAGTGTAAGGCGTCAGAGGAATCATGGACGTACATGGGCAGCGATTGGACCAGGGAAGAGAAGACCGAGTTAAGGTAGGAAGAGATGAGCTCTGTGTGGCAGGAGCAGGCTGAGACAATGGGTCTGCCCAGACAGTCCTGTTTGTGGATTTTTGGGAGGAGGTAGAAGCGAGCTGTGCAGGGTTGAGGAACTATCAGCTTGAAAGTTGGGGCGGGGTGGGGGAAGAGAAAGAAGATCAGCGGATGAAATGAGATCAGTTACCTTAGTAGATACAACAGCCTGCTGTATCATGCTGCGGTCATGGTCCAGGGGAAGGTAGGAGGAGGTATCTGAGAGTTGGCGCTCAGGTCAGTACACCAGACTACAACAGCACCACCCTTATCGGCAGGCTTAATAACAAAATCAGAGTTAGATCTGAGTGCACAGAGTGCAGTCAGTTCGGAGGGCAATAGGCTGGATTTAGTAAGGGGCAGAGAAATTGAGGCAACGAACATCATGTCTACCGTTCTCAATTAACAGACTGAGTGCAGGTAAAAGGCCGAGGGGAGGAGTCCAGGTGGAGGCAAAGGGATCTGTGGGATGGGAAGGGGACTCTTGTCCAAAGAAATGAGCATGGAGGCGAAGACGGCAGAAGAGGAGTTCGGTGTCAAATCATGCCCGAAATTCGATAAGGTAGGGATGCAGAGGAATAAAGCTGAGGCCTTTGCCGAGTACAGAAATTTACTGCTATCAAGAAAATGACAAAGTCTGAAATAGCATGGTTTAAAGCAAGTTACTATAATTTGTCAACAAAAATCAACTCTAACAGAGGAGCAAATTACTGCAGACGCTGGAATCTGTACCGAAAACAAAAAATACTGGAAATTATAGCAAAGGTCAGGCAGCATCCATGGAGAGAAAGCATGCTAAATGTTTCAAGTCTAGATGACACTTCCATCAGAGCTGGATGAAGAGTCATCTAGACTCAAATGTTAGCTTGCTCTCTCTTCATGGATACTGCCTGACCCACTGTGATCGCCCACATTTTTTGTTTTCAGTCAACTCTAACGTATCTACTTTTAGCTGAAATATCTGAGCCTCACTTCTGGCTGGTTTTCTATTAGCTTGCATACTTATTCTCAATTCATATCAACTTTCTCCAATTATTATCCAACTATGTCTATTTTTAATTCCTCTATTTTGCTATAGATTGCATACCTTCAGTTCATTCACAGGTAGTTCTCAGTACATTGAATGAATAATAATATCTTATTCAGCAAGAATTCTTTATACCTTAGTGGAATAATACAAATCATATCTCTTTGAATATATAAAAGTTCACTGCAGGTTTCTCATTGCCTCTTATTTTATTTCCATCCTTTATCCAAGAAGATTTTACGAATCTCAAATGGAAGTCCCAGTTTGATTCAATTGCAAAATTTGCCTCTAAAATGTTGATTCCACTTTCATACATTGGAAACTCTTCACGCATCCCCTGCCCTATCCCTGTAACCTTGCATTCCCCGTCGCTAATCCACCCAGCCTACACATCCCTGGACAGTCTGGGCAATTTAGCAATGCCAATCCACCTAACATGCACACCTTTGGACTGTGGGAGGAAACCACAGCGCCTGGAGGAAACACACGCAGACACGGGGAGCATGTGCAAACTTCACACAGTCGCCAGAGTGTGGATTATTTGTAGTCACTTTAGCAACTCAAAACTTTCTTGACATTCCTTCCGTTGTTTCTGTATTAGCTTTCTCAGTCTACTGGATTTCCACTTTGCACTGCTGCAAGTCTCTTCTTACCATATCTGTTGAGCATTTGTTTAGGTGTGCAATAGTTCAGTACATTGCTTTCTGTGCAATGCACTAATTTTGTATAGTACCAAATTATTTTCCTCAGAGTTAACGTTTTGGGGAAGTTGAGGAAGAGTCACCTGACCCGAAATGTTAACAGTTTTTTCCTTCACAGATGCTGCGCTTTTCCAGCAACTTTGTTTTGTTCCTGATTTATAGCATCCGCAGTTCTTTCGGTTTTTATTTTCCTCAGATACGGCCCATTTATAGGGTTACTGGTTAACACTTCAGTCCAGCCTGTCAGTTTATAACCCATTCTTTCTTTCTTATAGTTCATGATTCACTCTTCTCCCTCTCAAAAGTCTACACTTACTTCAGTCATGTATGGTTACTGTTCACAGGATGTTCCCTAATTATGGGCAAGATGTCCCCCCATACTGTCAGATTGTAAACATGACTTAGTTCATTATCACTAAATCCAGTATGTAAGTAATTAGAAAAATTGAGATCAAACAAACAGGGAAAAAAGAAGCATTCAGATCAATAAGGCTTTTTGTTTCATTTTGCATGATTTTTGCAAAGACTGGTTCCTATTTTTAGTAATGTTAAATAGTAACTGGTTTGTCTTTTCGTTAACTTGGCAAGGTTTTATGTTCAAAAAGGTAAATTACTGGCACCTAGTATTTTGTAAGTGCTTAGAAAAAGGGCAAAAATCAGGAAATCTCAATTCTACAGTCACTCATTGTAGTCTCAAAATAATGTGCGCAGAAAGCAAAGTGATAAATGGGACAAATATAAAACAATCAATTCATTAAGTTAAGGCTGATTTGCTAAATCACTATAAAAAAAGTCAGTTAGCCATGATTCCTACATAATGAACATCAATATGCTCCTAAACCTGTTAGAAGTCTGTTTATATATTATATTGACAATATAGTCTATTTGACTCCTCCAACAACACAAACCACTGATTAATTTATGAAGAGTTATCAAGACAGGCAGCTGGAGAGCTGCCTCACCCAGCGTTATTCAGTACATGCAGGGAGCAGTCAAGGAAAAAAAGTTAATAATAGAAACACAAAGTAGGAAGTGGAATACGTCACTTGCCCTTTCAAGTCTGCTCCGCTACTCATTGTGATCATGGCTGATCATCAAACTCAGTACCCTACTTCCACTTTCCCTATGATCCCTTTAGCCCCAAGAACTACCAAAGTCCAAAGAGGTGCAGGTTAGATGGATTGGCCATGGTACATTGCCCATAGTTTCCAGGAATGTGTAAGTTAGGTGGATTAGCCATGGGAAACAGGGCTACAGGGATAGGATGGGGGTTGGAGTCTGGAGAGTCGGTATGGACTTTTTGGGCAGAATGGCCTGTTTCCACACCGTGGAGATTCGATGATTGTATGAACGCCTTGAAAAAAAATTCAACATTTTAGCCTCAACTGTTTTCTGTGGAAGGCTCGCCACTTACTGGGTGAAAAAAAAATCTCCTCATTCAATCCTAAATGGCCCAATCCGTATCCTTAAACTGTGACCCCTGCTTCTGCAGTCTGCTGTCAGCAGGAATATCCTTCCTGCATTTACCCTGTCTTGTCCTGTTAGAATTTCATAGGTTTCCATGAGATTTCCCCCCAACTCCAACAATTTCTTCTAAACTCATGAATATAGATCCAGTCTTTCTTGATAAATCATTCCTGCCAACCCAGGAATTAGCAAACTAAATCGTAGACATACTCCGTCCGTAGCAAAAACTCCTTCCTTAGAAAGGGAGGCCAAAATTGCAAATAATACTCTAGATGTGGTCTCACCAAGGCCCTGTACAGTTGCAGCAAGACATCCTTCATCCAGTGTTGAAATTTATCATCTTGCTGTGAAGGCCAACATACCATTTGTCTTCTTCACTGGCTGCTGTACCCACATGCTTACTTCCAGAGACTCGTGTATAAGAACATCCAGGTCTTATTGCACCTCCCCTTTTCCCAATCTGTCGCCATTCAGATAATAACCTGCCTTCCTGCTCCTGCTTAAGTGGATAAGCTCATATTTATCCACATCATACTGCATTTGCCCATATCACAATGAAGCATCTCTGCACTCTCCCAAATAGCTTTGTGCCATCTGCAAACTTAGAGATGTTACATTTAGTTCCCTCATCTACATCGTGAATATCTGGGTCCAAGTACTGATCCCTGTGGCAGCCCGCTGACCTGTGCCTGCCACTTGGAAAAAGATTGTTTATTCCTACTGTTTCCTGTCTGCCAACTAGTTCTCTATCCACATCAGTACATGACACCCAATGTCCACACTTTAATTTTACATGCTAATCTACTTTGAGGCCTTATCAAAATTTTTATGAAACTGAGGAAATCACATCCAACCACTCCCACTTTACCAATTCTACTAGTTACATCCTTGAAAGATTTCAGAAGATTTGTCAAGCATGCTTTCCTATTTGTAAATCCACACTTACTCTGTCCAATCCTGTCACTGTTTTCCAACTGTTTTGTTTTTTTTTTGAAAAACAATGGCCTTCAGCATTTTCCCCCAGTACTGGTGTCAGGCTAACTGGCCTATAGTTCCCTCTATTCTCTCAATGGCCTTTTTAAAATAGAGGTGTTACATCAGCTGTTTTACTTTATAGGAACTGTTCCAGAGTCTACAGAACGTTGAAAGACAATCACCAATGCATCTATTATTTCTAGGGCCACTTCCTTAAGTACTCCATTGTGAAAAAGAGAACCAAAGTGTGTATTCAATTGGTCCGCCATCTCTTTGTTCCCCACTTCTGCTGTTTATGAATGTAAAGGATCGACATTTGCCTTTCCCAATCTTTTTCTCTTCACGTACTTATACAAGCTTTTACAGTTAGCCTGTTCCCCTAAGCTTACTTTCACACTATTTTCCCCCTCTTAATCAATCCCATTCTCCTTTGCTGAAATCCACTGTGCTCCTGATCTAACACTACTTTTAACTTCCCATTAGCCATGGTTGAGACACTTTTCCCATTTTAGTTATGTGCCAGATAGGAATGAATAATCATTGCAGTTCCTCCATGCACTCTTTAAATGCTTGCAATTTCCTATCCACCTTCATCTCTAAGTAATGTTCCCCAATTTAACATGAGCTTGCACCTCATACCATTGTGATTTTCTTAATTAGATTCAGGACCCTAGTTTCAGAATCAACTACATCACTCTCCACCTTAAATAAAGGATTATATACATTACGGTCACTCTTTCCCAAGGGGCTTTGCACAGCTGGATTGCCAAATTATTCCTTTCTCACTACACTATACCTAATCTAGAACGGCTTGCTCTCTAGTTGGCTCCTCAATGTACTGTTGCAGAAAACCAGCTCAAACACACTTCATGAAATCGTCCTCTCTGGCATTGTTACTGATTCAAGTCACCCATAATAACTGCTGTATCTTTATTCCTTGTTTCTAATTCCCTGCTTAATGCCTTCCCCAACATTAACACCACAGTTTGGGAGTTTATATACAAGCCCACTATGGTGTTCTGCTTCTTGGCATTTGTAAGCTCTACCCATACAGATCATATTTCAACAGAGTTAATATCCCTCCTCATTTTTATTTGAACTTTCACTTTAAACAGTAATGCTACACCAACTCCTTTTATTCCATTTCTTCTTCCTAAAAACTGAAATACTCCTGGATCTTCATTCCCATCCCTAGTCACCCTGCAGACACATCTCTAATCCAAACTGTATCACACCCACGTATCTCTATTTGCATGATTAATTCAATCACTCTATTGTGAATGCTCTACACATTAAGACACAAGGCCTTGGGCTTTTCTTCTTAACATTTTTGACCCTGGTCACATTATTATGCACTGTGGCCCTGTTTGATTCTTGCCCTTCAGTTCTCTGCCTGTCACTTTTCTTATTTCCCATTTTATCTTCTTTGTCCTTGTTTCTC
>NW_025967778.1:7635-25000 GCF_021869965.1 Rhincodon typus | reverse complement strand
TTTACTGCAGTTTCACATTGTTGTGGAATTTATGTGCAGAATTCTGAAATTTAAATGAATCATTTTATGTAGCAACAAATGTACTTTTTGATTTTGATATTAAGTTTTAGTAAAACAAGGGTGTTTATTATGTTTGCATAAGATCTGTAGTATGAAATATTAATGTTGACACTAAAAACACTGCATTTATATCTAAAATTATATTAATTTATTTTATTAATTAATACAAAAAATAGGTATTATTATTTAGTACAATGTATTCACAAATGTTTTATAATGAGAGGAGAAGGATTTGAAGTTTAGGTTGCCCTTAATATCTAAACTGCAAAACGGAGAATGAGCTCAACTATTTTTTCAATCACTAATGCTTATTATTAACAATTTGTGGCTGTATAATATTGAAGCAAAAACCCCTAACATTTGAAATACTTTCGCATGAGATTTTTTTAAATTCGGTTTTCCTTTGAATTTTATAGCTATTCAATTCTGGTGCATCAAAAGAGGTTACACTTCTAGTAATGACACTTGTTCAGTATGTTTGACCCAGTTAATGATGGAGTGTAGGAGGAGTATTAGCTCCTTTTTGTTAATTGATTATGCAAATTTCATATTTATCACACTTTTCTACTCTTAAGAATGAAGGAATTGGGATATAATATTATGTTAGAGCAAAATAATTTAAGAAATGTACATTATTACCTGTTTAAAAGTATTAGCATCATGTAGTGATTTAACAGCTGACGTTTCTTACTTTACTTAATATTGACTGTCACAGGCCTGATCCAGGTTGGGAAGTGGAATCCAGTCCCTCTCTCATATGTGACAGATGCACCGGATGCCACAGTAGCAGACATGCTGCAGGATGTGTATCATGTGGTCACACTGAAAATTCAGTTACACAGGTTAGTCACAACATGCAAGTCCCTGGGCCTCAACAATTGCATGGCATCATTACTATTTCATCTCTGTCTTTAACTTGCACATCTCTAAATGCCTGAATTATTTTACCAAACGCATTGGAGCAAGAAGGTAGAAGTAACAAGAAATAATAGTCGCCACATGCAGCTGATGTATAATTCATGCATCAATACAGCAGATGTGTTGTATAAAGTAATTAACTAATCAGAACAATCAGGAGACTGAGAGCAATCTCTAGATGCATCTGCTTGATGTGCCAAATGAAATCTGTCTATCTTGAAGGAATGTTGCATCATGAACTAGTCCTGAAATGTCCTGATTTTTATTCCTTTTATGTGATATATTTTACAATGCAGCTGCCCAAAACTGGAAGACTTGCCACCTGAACAGTGGACTCATACAACTGTCAGAAATGCTCTGAAGGAACTACTGAAGGAAATGAACCAGAGCACACTGGCAAAAGAATGCCCCCTCTCCCAGGTATTTATAGGGATTTACTAAAATAGTTTAATATTAGTAATAATTAATAAAACCTGAACAGTAGAGATCTTATTAAATATTTTGAGTACTGCAGCAGCATTTCTTTGCATCAAACTCAAACATAATATGATTACACTTTTTTCCAAAAACAAATCTTACAAGTGGTTTTGAGGTTTTACATTTCTCTAATTCTCATTTGTAACAATCACCATTTAAGTTTGTAGAACATCGTCTGTAATATTCATGGTTTGAAACTTGAATTCTTCCTATTGTACATTGTAAGAAATTTCCCTACAATCAACTACAGGCTCATTCATGATAAACCAGTATTAATTATGTCCCAAATTAAAGTTCCATCCATTTCAATTGTTTGGCACTCCAAAAAGAAACTGGAAACCTTGAAATGTTCTAACTGGTTTGAAAATTCCTTAAATGTACATTTTCAAAGCCTGGATACCAGGAACTGAGCTAAACATTACCAAGTAACCTTTGGGGTTCAACTAACATATATAAGCCTAGAATTTTAACTTGATGTCTGCTGAACACTTCAACTATGTTATCACTATGTATCTGATTCTTAGTTATTTATTAACTTAAATGTGTTCAAAACTGACTGGTTGTTGTAGAAGTCATTCATTGTTAGAAGTGTTAATATTGGATACAATGTTTTTCATTACAATGGAATGATATGTTCTGCTAAAAGATGACATTTGATGTTACAGTAGCAAAATTTTGACAGTGATGTGCTTCTGATTCTAAGCAGAAACAGATAAGGTCAAGGTTTTCATATAAATTAAATGATTCAAACCACTTGAATTGTTTTGGATCCACACCCCAATCAATTATATAAAGCTTAGATTCCGTACCAGATGAGTTATTATGCTAAAAAAAATCTACCAGTGAAGGAAAGTTTTAATACAGTAATTTATTAATGTTGTTGCTTATTCATGCATAGTACTATTTACCACCATTTCCATAATACAATTTAGTTAACAAAATCTGCCCAACAATGTTTAAAGCAAAAGAAAAAAATCAGTATGTAAATAAAGTGAAATGCTAAGAATATATCCTATTTAGGATGTCTTTGGTGAGTAACATGCAGGGGTAGGGATTAATATGTCTAACGCGCATGTTTAGGGTGTAAAAGAGGTGCAAATTCTATCCATTTAGTAGTGAGGAAGTCATTGCCCAATCTGTTCATGCATTGGTCCCACTGAAAAATTCATGGGACCCGTGAAGGCGTGACCGTCACCAGAGGACAATCCTAGTTTTTTTTTGTGGAGCCATGTGGATTCATTTCCCTTAATCCTCATGCTTTTTCATTTTTCAGCAGTGTATCTGACATGAAAATAGCCACAGACCAAAACTACTCAATAATGTTCCTACAATTTAAATAGAAATGTAAGTTCTGAAAATAGTTTACAAGGCACAGAAAGTTATGTGAGTATTGAAAAGATAGAACTTTATTTATATGGTGTTTCTGTGAGCTTTAAATTGGAGTATTAGTAAAATTTAGTAGCTGTAGCCAGGAACACTAGATAGTAGCAGACTTTAAAAAAAATGTTTTAATTATATTAAAATACCAATTATAGTTAAGTAACTTTTACATTGATTTGGAAGGGGTATTTGAATGACATATTGTGGAAATGCAGCTCACCAAAGTACAACTTGAAAAATCCCAAAGTGTCGGTAGGTGTAAGTTGGGTTTGCAACTAGTTGCTTTGGACCAGAGCAGCACAAGCTGGTGACATGGACACCGCACCAATACCAGTATAATTTCAGTGTTAGTTTAAGTTGCACACTTCTGGATCAGAATATTCTGGATTCGAGCCCTGCAGTATGACATGAATGCATCATTTAGGCTGATGTGTCAGTCTCGTAGTGAAGGAGTGTAGACCTATTGAAGGCTACAGTCCTCTTATCAGAACTCGAACTAGGGCCCCACCCATCTCTTCAGGAGGCTATTATAGGTTCCATTTCATTGTCTAAAGAACAGCAATTTATTCAGCAGAGTTCACTCCCCGTCCTGGCCAATGTTCTTCTGCAGCCAGTATCAGTGAAACAGGTTCTTTATCTCGTTGCTGTTTGGAGAATGTTAACAATGTAAGAAATAGGAGTATGAGTCGGCTATTCAGCCCATCAAGTCTCTCTGTCTTTCAAATGATCATGACCAATCTGACCATATTCTTAATGTCACTTTCTTGTCTGCCCCACATAACCTTTGACTCCCTTGGTACTGTTGTAGAGTTGATGTTGCATTATCAGCATGTCAACTGTCATTGCACTCCAGAAAAATAAGTCACTTCACCATATGAAACATTTGAGTTGTTTTAATATGATAAAACTCCATAAGAATACAAGTTTTTGTTTATTGATTCAACTTGTCGTCTCACTATTGTCCTCTGAAACTGCTTTCATCTCACTAGCCAGTATTTTGTTTTCCAATTTGTGTTTTCCATTCCCTTTTTCCAAGCTCTTAGATATTTATGAGCATGACCAAGCAGGTACATTTTTAAATTTGCTTGTTTACTTGTATTTCTAAAGAAGATTGCTAGAAGCAACATTCACAGGGAGCCATTCTCTATAAACAAGGAACATGTTCAAGCCTTGAGCCTTTTCTAAAATTACCTGAGAGTTTCTGGTGTCTATAGTCTCCCATTGCTTTCAACATTGCAATGCTTCTGCCAATCAGAGTCGACTTGCTTACAGATTAGCACCCTTCCTCTGATATGGTACAAATTTGTGATTGGATAAAATTTGGCATTCTTGCATTTATTTTGATGAATACAAGATGAAAAGCTTCAACAATATGTCTCATTCCAGCGGTATTCAAGTAGGTTTAATAGGATAAAGCTCAGCTTGCTTGCTTCCCCTTTCAGTTTTTCCCATATTACATGGGATTGCCACAATGCTGAGAGATCATTCTTTTTGGATCTGGTGGGTGGTTTTACAGCTGGATGATCTTCTGTTACTAACCCTTCCTATTCATCGGACAATGCTTGGCATTAGGTTGAAAAGGCTTTTTTTTTTGATTATCCACCATTTGTATGTTATATTTTCCAATCAACCTGTTCATCTCTGTGGTGTCAGGTGGGACTTGAACGTAGACCACCAAGGTCAAGAAATACTCATATGTTTGCTGATCTGGTCAATTACTGTTGCGGGTAGAAAAACTTAAAAGATTCCTTGTAAATGTGGTTCAGGGAGAATGCCTACACCTGAAATATGAAATCTGTGTTCAAGAACCATCTGCTCCAGAGGTGTGTAATAACACCTCTGAATAGGTTGATTAGAAAATATCTAGATGCGCTTCAGATGTAATCCTCTAGGACCTACAGTTGCCTTTGTCACTTTTTCTCAGTGACAGATCCCCAACCCTTTATGTTTTGTCATTGTATTGTTAAACTGGCAGTGTTAGTTCAAAGTCAAGATCCAATCTAATTGCAGCAAGGAAATGTGCAAATCCCTTGAGGAAGTAACCTCACACCACTAGAAGTCCAATGCAGTGTGAAACCAGCTTTGCAAAGCATTCCAGGGAATGAGTTGAACAATTTTATAAACTTAGCTGAACTTAGTTTAAATCTTTGGAGAGCAGAAATTTCCCCTTCCTGTTCTCAGACAATTTAAACGTCTAACTTTTGAGTAAACAGCCATGCCTATGCATGTATACAGGTATGTGCAGAGTTCTCTCCTGAATAGGATAGTTAAATTTCCAGCCAGGCAGGAGCCAAGCAACATAAACATGGTTCTGCCTAGCTAGAACCTGGTCTAAGACTGGTAACTGGAGTGTAAATTCTTGTTAGAGGTCTGTTGTACCTGTAGTGTAATACTGTTTTTAAGCATGTCCTTACCTGAAGGATAACTTTACACCCAAATAAACAAATCGTAAGCTATTAATTATAAGACCATCAAACCCTTGATTGTCATTTCTTCATAGTTCCCTAATCATATATGTTGAAATCCAGTAATAAAACAAAGATGCTCTTACATTTGAAAAACATAAGTTCCTGGGAAATTAAATAAGATTTGGACTAAATTGGAACTGGTCAAACAAATTTGACTGTTTTCCTCAGCAATATCTTTTTACTTCATGGATAAGGATCATACATTTGATAATAGTATAAAAATGTAGCAATTTGCAGCAATAATTTCCTTCATACATGAACATCTCTTCCTATTTATTTTGGATAGTAAACTGAATATTAGAGCTCTTCTGACACAGTGGTAGTGTTTGAGCCAGAAGGTCCAGATTCAAGTCTTTCTTGTTTCAGAGGTGTGTCATAACATGTCTGAACATGTTTAATAAAAAATATCTATTTACCTGAATATTTTATATTTAAATACAGTGAGAGTAGGCTAAATAAAAAGTGTGTTTGCCAACTTTTAATGACATCACATAACTTTCCTAGCAACCAATAGCTTAATAATCCTTCATTTATTTGACCATCTCACATGAGTACCAGGACATTTTTTTTTTGTTGTTTAATTTCTGCATGGTTTTATTATTGCAAGGTACATGTGAATATTTAAACCTGTCAATTGCTCATTCATTGTTACTCTTACCTTCCTCCAAATACTTAAATAGCAAATCTCTACTTTCAGAGAAATACTCCAGAGCTTAGTGCAAAACCTTCCCTTTAATATACCACAGTTAGCTTTGGCAATAGCCTTCTCAATTATTAAGACTTTTTTTAGTGACTTTAAAGTACAAAGAAAAGGATTAGGAGCTACTTAGGGGCTGTTGAAAAAAAATGCACAAGAAACCAACTCACTGTTTGTCATGAATATTTCACATTCATTAGAACATCATTATCTATATTTTAATATCTGCCATTTTAGAAGGGCGATGGTATCAGAATATCAGAGTAGTTCATTAAAAAATATCATGAGTCACTCAATTACTGTACATCAATAATTAACTTTTCGTACAGAATTTTGAATCCAAGGAACTTAAATGTTCATGCTGTTTTCACTATAATGATTAAGTGAAAAGAAATATGAAAAAAAATCTAATTTACTAATAATCAATTAGTAAACTTTATAAATTGCTGCAACAATTCTTTTTCTGGATCAATGCATTGATATTAGTACATTGGTCTCTTCTTGTTGTTGCTATGGGTTTCAACAAATTTGGCCCATAATATTGTTTAGTCTAGAGAAATCCTAGGACAGAACATGCCAAGTCAATGTTATTACAGTACAGAACAAAACATACAAACTTGGGCAATAATGTTCACTAAAGTTTTGACTCAACTTTGCATGAAGACAAAGTTCAAAAAAGATTACCATTTTTTAATTTAATAATTGAATGGGCATAGACATGTGAGTTATGATTTAATCTTTGAAAAAGATTTAGCAGATGTTTTACAATATGTGTGCCATTGACTTAGATACCAAAACTTGACCCACAGTGTAATCTTGCTTGCAGCGCAGGGATGTCTAGCTGTAGAATCTTTAAACTGCTTAAAAAATAGTTGTATCCCATTCATTGTTAATCATATGATGTCTCATAAGTGAAATTCCTGTCAGTCTCATTTGTTAAAATTAATGTGATTGCATAAAACAGAATTATCCTGAATCTATGATGACATTTGAAGAGTGCAGTATTTTCACAAAGGTTTTCTTTATTACTTGCACCAGGTTCTACTTTTTTTTTTCAATTTATACATCTGTGTATCTCACTGGCGAGGCCAGTATTTCTTGTACATCCCCAACTGCTGATGAGAAGGATGATGGCAGTTATTTTGAGGAAGATACACTCACTGTTAGGTAGGGAATTCTAGCATTTTGACTCAACAACGATGAAGGAACAAGTGACGATAATTCCAAGTCATTATCAAGTAGGATATTTTGTTCAACAAGGGGTAAAGGGTTATGGGGATTAGACAGGAAAATAAGAGGTGAGGAGGTTCGAGGGGCTGCTGCGTTTTAGATGCCGACATGGAGACTTGACACAAGGTATAACCTTTTGGGAGATGGGAAGATACAAGGAGATACCCCTCCCCCAACCTTCACCATAACTGACACCAGCATGTCCAATAAAAGCTCTTAAGCTACCTGCTTGGTTTGGGTCTTTCCCCACCGTGGATAAAATGGCAACAATCTAATGTCTGCTAAGTGCCTTAATAAGCCCAAGGGCAGGAGGATTGTCTGAAGGTTCCACTGCATCTCATAAAATCAGAGGGTGTGTGTCGGCAGAAGGACCAGATGCTGCCTTTTAGAAGCACAACCGCAACCCCTCCCTCCGCCTTTAAACCCACCGTATGGCAGCATTAAATTCTGTATATTAAAATTCAGTGCTTTGTCACTATATTGGTCATACAGTTGGAGACAGCAGAAAACTAAAGACCAAAAGAGCAAAAGATTGTGGATTGTTATTGCTTGAGTATTGCCAGAAATCATCAGATTGTCTAAAGGGATCAGAATCTCTGGGCAGTCCATATCATCGGAACTGTTGTAACTTGAGTGAGAGAGGGTTCAGTGAGCTGCATATCTTGTTCAAGTTAACTGGTTTTGGGTGGAATATGGCTATGGAAGAGTCAGATTCAAAGCTAAAGCAATTCGGTGAAAAGTGAGAGACCCGACATAGTGGAGGGTGAGTTGGAAAGACTGATATTGTATCTGGTCCCCCATTTGTGTAGAATGTAATGCAAGCACTTCTAGCGACAGACATACAGCGACAGAAGTGCTGTATTTACTATTTAAAGTGGAATTTACCTTTTTATTTAAAATATCCTTTACTGATTAATTTATGTTTCAATTATGTTGATTTGTCTGGTTTGTTTCAGTAAAAGTTTCAAAAAGTGAAATCTTGTCCAGCAGTTTCCTTTCCTTTGGTTTCTTGGGGATTCTGTGCCTTTAAGAAATTAACAGTTCTCATTCAACATGAGCCAGTGGTGGAGGATGTGCATGTTAAAGGAGGGGTGCCATTTGTGCTGATAGTCTAATCCTGGATGGTGTTGAGTTTCTTGAACTGCACTGAATAAGACAAGTGGGAAATGAAGATCTTAGCAAAAGTTTGTAGTTTGGGTTGTGGATGCAGTTGTTCATTAGCTCGCCGAGCTGGATGTTCCTCGGTGTGCAAATGTTTTGTTACCGTTCTAGGCAACATCATCAGTGCGACCTCTAACTGAAGCGTTGGTGTTCTGAATTTATATGATCCTGTGGTGCGATGGGGTCTTGTCACTTCTGGTTCTGTTTTTTTTTAGCAGCAGTCTGTATACAGGGTCTGTTTCTATGTGTTTGTTAATGGAGTCCCATGTTGAGAACCAGGCTTCAAGAAATTCCCTTGAATCAAGACAAGTATCAGTATTTACAGACAATGAGGGCCATCAGTTTGACTGGGATAAAGTGGCTATGCTGGAACAAGTGAACACCAGACATGCAAGGGAATTTCTGGAACCTTGGTTCTCAACACGGGACTCCATTAACAAACACATAAAAATAGACCATGTACACAGACTGCTGCTAAAAAAACAGAACCGGAAGTGACAAAGGTCCATCACACCATGGGGGGGTCATATAAATTCAGAATAGAGTAGAGCACCAACTCTTCAATTAGAGGTCACACTGATAATATTGCCTAGAATGGTAATGAAATGTCTGCGCACCACAGAACAACAGGCTCAACGAGCTAACGAACAACTACAAGTGGGAGATATTTAATCATACTTCTGCATTATGCATTGTACATGGTAGATAGTTTTGGGGAGTCGGGAGATGAGTTAGTCACCACAGAATTCTCAGCCTTTGGCCTCCTCCTGTAGTCGTAGCATTTACTTGGGTAGTCCAGTTAAGTTGCTGGCTAATGGTAATCTCAGTATATTGATGAATGGGCAATTCAGGGGTAATAATGTTTCTGAATGTCATAGGGAGATGTTTGAATTCTCTCTTGATGTGAATAGTCATTGGTTGGCTCATACAACATCAATTTCCCTTATTGCAAGACTGCTTTCATTCTGCTGCCAGTTATAGGGACTCTCTGATGTCCAGGATTAGTGAAGTCATCAAGCAGGCTGAATAGACAATGCAATTGAAGAATTCTCTGGGGCAGCAAACCAGGAAGTAAAACAAAATTTTTTTCTTTTGGCCAAGTGTCAATTTTGTAAATTTCCTTGGAAGATTTCTGTTTGTGAGTCCTAGCAAGTTTTCTCAGGCTACCAACCCTAACTCACCTCAAGGGCTACCTACCATGCTCCAATGGCACTCATTCACATCTTCTAGATTGTACCACTGACCATAGCCAGTAGAAACCACCCTGCCCAGATATTCTGGAACAAACGGGCATCCCCAGTGCCTGCATTGTCTTTAAAGAAGGCTACAACACCAGACCTTAGCAGCCTGATCTGAGTTAGTCACCCAGGTCATTGTGATCTCAGCTATCTGGATAACTGCTCAGCAGTGAAGAAGATCAATAACCTAAGTGATGTCATTTTCTGCCTGCTACTTACCACCACGCTATCCCTGCTACTATACCCGTCTCCCAGCAAGGCTCATTCTCTACCCTCTCAATATTGCATGCAATATTCTCCATCATTCACTGTCACCCACTCCAACCCCTCCACCTTCCTAACCCTGCAAAGTCTCTATACTGCATACTCACTCACTCGGTACACCTCATCACCTTTCTTCCACTAGCACTATCAGATCTATTACTCACTTTCACCTCATTCATTCTTTTCTTTCTGTCATTCCAGATGAAAACAGCCCACAGAAAGAGCTTAATGGGTGATGGGGTGCCTGATACCTGGTTTCTCAGGCTCTGTGTGGAAAGGCTTCTAAGCTTGACCACCCTGAGTGGCTAAATGACTATGTCCAAGCCCCTGGAGTGTTAACACTGCCCTTGACTTAGTGTACTGGCACCCTTAGACTGAAGGCTATCTCCGTTGACTTAGTGACATAACCTTGTCTGAGGACTGCTGACAACTATGACAAGCTAAGCTACTGGATAGTGGATGGGCTATTGAGCTGCCAGCCAATCAGCTTTGAGATCAGATAGAAGGTTCCAAAATCAGAAATTGTTCCCGTTCACGAGAGGATGAAGAACCAGAGAGCACAGATTTGCAAAGGAAGCAGAAATGAGATGTGAGAAAAAACTAAGCCACTTGAATAGTTTGGATTTTGAATTGTGGTGGAAAGAGGTTCAATTAAGGAATTTTAAAGGACAATAGATGATTATTTAAATAAAATCAATGTGCATGGTTACAAGCAGAAGACAGGAGATTGGTATGAAGGCCAGGATGCTCAGAGAGCTGGTGAAGACTCAATGGGCTGAATGGTATCGTTCAGCACATTAACACTTCTGTGAGCTTGACGAGTTTATCCAACAGTCTGGCAGTGGCAGAGCTCAGTGGTGGACACTACTGGTAGCTCCAACCCATGCCAGGGTGAAGGCCGAATGGAACCACAGACCCAGGTAATTAAGCGACATTGGGCAGGCAGGGTTTGGCAACCTTAGAGTGGATAAAACATGAGTCAGGAGTGGATTTTGAAATGTTTGAAGGGAGAAAGTGAGGAAGTACAATTTTCTATGAGTTTCCCCTGCTGTACAAAAGACACATCCAAAATGTACTGCCCTTCATTCCTACCCACATAGTTTTAAACATGTAAAAGAAAGGGCTGCCTATTCCCATATGCCTACCCATGTCAACTTTATTAGGGTGTGGGCCGGGTAATATTGAGGTCAACTGAGCTTTTAACAAGCTCAATTGACCCTTAAGTATTTATTACATGTGGTTTGGCATCCACCCACCCTGTATATTATCAGATGAGATCAGGGAAGGTGATGGGTTGTGCGCCCACTGAATTTGGTAGAATATTACATTGATATTTGCACGTGATTAAGCTAGAAACTTGAATATCAATTCTGAAAGGAAAACAAAATTTTAATTTAAAATATCAATAATACAGTTCCATTGATTAAGGATGGTGGTGGGACAATGATAATTTTAGAGGACCAGAAATCCAGAACCCCAAACTAATGTTCTGGGGACATGGGTTTAAATCTCACCATGACAGATGGTGATACTTGAAATTGATTTTTAAAAAAATCTGCAATTAGAAGTTAGTTTCATAGTGACCATGTACCATTGTCAATTGTAGTAAAAACCCATTAGGTTCACCAATTCCCTTTTGGGGAAGAAAATCTGCCGTTGTTACCTAGTGTGGCAGACATATGATTCCAGTCCCACAGCAATGTGGTAACTGCCCTCTGGGCAATTAGGGATAGGCAATAAATGCTGGCTTAGCCTCGTGACTTTCACAACTCTTGAATGAATAAAAATAGTCGCTTTCAAGTAGAGAACTGTTTTTCTAAATAATATTAAAAGGAAAAGGGAATAGCTGCTCACTTATGAAGTAAACTCCAGAAATTTCCAGGGCACAAAAGCAGCCCAGCCAAATCATAAAACTTATAGGGTCTGGTTACTTGTGCGAAAACTCATCACAACTAACATGGTGCTCTTTGTTATTTGGTAACATCTCTCTAAGTAGGGCTTTCAGTGCTCTTGAATGCTACAATTTATTTATTGAATTCCAAAGTGCTTCCCAAAATAATCTTTTCTCAGTCTGGCTCCAATTCCCTTTTAATTACTAACATATATACTGTAAAGTTTGTTACATTTCAGTGCAGCGAGTCAGCAGTGTGGATCTGTGACTTAAGATCACAAACTCCGTTCTTTCAGAAACTTAAGATTCCAGTCATACCTACATTGTTGACTGACCATTTTAATGATAAATACAACAAATTTCCCTCTACTCTTCTTGAATACGAAAAATGTCTCAGAGTTACTTTTTTCCAAGGTTAGTTATTTTGGAAAAGATTTCCAGATTGAGAATATTTCTAGAGTTATGTGAGTTTGAAGCTTGACTTTTAATAAATAGTGGAACACTTGCCATTACTGTAAACTTACATGTTGGTAACAACAGTCCTTCAGTTTTTACAAGCAAAGTGATCTCTAGGCTAATGGAATCATTAGTGTCACACAAGACACCATGTTAAGTTTGAAAGACATAATATTATATTTGTTGCTTTAGCAATCACTTAACCGTGCTGTATGTTTTTTTGAGAATAATAAGTGTGTGAATGGTAAACTACCGGATTATAACTTTGTCAGATGCACTGTCAGGGATTATGATGAGCCTACAGGATCTTTTTAAATTTGGTTACAAGGCAGTTAGTGCGTCAGGAGATTTGGCAGGCCACTGCTCCCATTCCTGGGAATGTGTCCCCTTGTTCTGGGGCTGTGGGTGCAGCCACCCCTGGACACAGGTCTGAGGCAGGCACGGGTTTCCTGAGTGTCAAGGTGGCCTGTATTAAAGGCCCACGGTGGTTCTCTGGGGTTTTGATTCATTTGCTTCCTTAAATTTTAAACTGTTTATCCCTCACACCACATATATGCTCCAATCCCCTTCCCCAGGCCCCTCTGTGCCATCTTCCTGCTCTATAACAACACACGCCAAACTAACCATCCCATTCCCCTGCCCTTTTATAGCAATCATGTAACTTCATCGCAACTCATGACTTCGCCTGCCACATCTCTACTTATTGGTAACAAATACTAACCCATGCCTCAGGGATATAATTTTTTTAAAGAGCCATTTTCAAGGTCTACTTCATGATTTTTGTTGGCTACTCTCATACTGACAAGCTCATTTATTAGATGATGCCATCATGCACTAACATTATCTCTTGTAGTTGTGTTGAATTGCTTTTGGGCTTTCTTCTTCAGATAAGCACAATTACAAGTGATTTTATGTGTATGAAATATTTTAACTTGGAATCCAAAAATAAAATGCTTTAGTTTATAATAAAATTACCTAATCTTTGGATACATAAATATGCCCTTTTTCCCAATGCCCCTCCCTCTAAGCACTGTTGCCACACTCCCCCTTTCTTAGCCAAAACCCAGGCCCAGAACAGAATGCTCAATAGTAAAATGCATCAAACTGTCCTTAATATCTAACAGGCATCGTCATGTAAATATTAGATCATGTGCAAGATAAAATGATCAGAAAGCAAATCATGATTTTTTTCACAAAATTAGAAAGACAAAGTTCGGGAATAAAGTGATTAGGTCTTCAGTTACAGCCTAATTGGAATATGAGAGAATGTTTGTTGCTGCCATGAAACAGGTTGCAGATGGAGAATATAAATGTAGTTTGATTTTGACAGGTCCTGGATATTCAATGCACAATCTCCAAGCTTGCTCATGTTTATGTGCCAATCACAGGAAACAAACCAAATATCATTTTAGCTCTATCTGAGAAGCCCTATGGCAAAAATTAAAGTTCTGTAGCATTAGATGAAATGACAGTAGGATGGCAGGCAGCTTTTTAAGTTCTCTACTCCTTAACCATCTGTAACCCAAAACTCAGGTGTGAGTCCCCACCTGCACGAGCTGCTGAAACTTGGGCCCAGCACCTTCACAGCATAATTGACTGAAGTGCAGACCCAGCAGTGCCCCTTCCCTTTATCAGCAGAATCTATAGTTCAGCTCCAATTGATGGCTCATTTAAGCAGACTGAAGGCCATCATGCCTGGGCTGCTGTGGCCAAATTGAGATCTCCTATGTGCTGCAGGACCAGCCAGATGGTTCCTCTGAACCCTTTTCCCCTCCCTCGTGCTTGCTGCACCTTCAGTCAAGATTCTTTCTTTTGAGGAGCTGTAGGAGTAAGAGAGAGGGAATATGTGATTGGACAACCATGAGAAAAGTAGAAGCTGGGATGGAAGGCAGCTCCTCATAAATTCCAGACCTCCCAGTGTTGCGGGTGACCTTTTTCTGATTGTTGTCCAAGTGATTAACTTTTCTTGTGCATTTTAGAGGTGAATTTGACCACGGTGCACTTTAAGCACCATCATCCACCCTATGAATTCTCCATAGACCTTACCATATTGCCATTTAATGATTCTCCATCCACTATCTTTTGCTCTCAATGTACAGCACTCCTCATACACTAAAGCACTCAATGTTCAGGTGTAACAAGATCTGGACAATATCCAGGGTTAGGCTGACAAGTGGCAAGTGACATTGGTACCTCACAAATGCCAGGCAATGACCATCTCCACTAAGAGACAATCTAACCAGCACCCCTTGACACTCAATGGTATTACCATCACAGAATCCCCCACTATCAACATCCTTTTGGTTTCAATGATGAGAAACTCAACTGCACTTGCCATTTAAACACAGTGGCTGCAAGACCACGTCAGCAGCTAGGGATAGTGTGGCAAGTAACTCATCTCCCGACTTCCCAAATTCTGTCAACTATCCACAATGCACAAGTCAGGAATGTGATGAAATACTCCCCACTTGTCTGGATGGGTGCAGCTCCAACAACACTCAAGAAGCTTTACGCCATCCAAGATAAAGCAGCCTGCTTGATTGGCACCACATCCATGAGCATCCACTCCTTCCACCACCAACACTCAGTAGCTGCAGTGTGTACTGTCTACAAGGTGCTCTGCATAAATTCACTAAAGATACCTGAACAGCACCTTTCAAACTCAGGACCACTTCTGTCTAGAAAGACAAGGGCAGCAGATACATTGGAATGCCACCACCTGCAAGTTCCCCTCCAAACCACTCGCCATCGTGACTTGGTAATATATCACCATTCCTTCACTGTTGCTGGGTCAATATCCTGGAATTTCCTCCCTAATGGCATTGTTGGTCAACCTACAGCACCTGGACAGTGGCAGCTCACCACCACCTTCTCAAGAGCAGCTAGGCAATAAATGCTGACCAGCCAGCAATGCTTACGTCCCATGAGAGAATAAAAAAAATTCCATGTCCTGTATTGTTTGACACTTCTTGTCATCAATGTTGAAAGCTTAAGAAAATGGCATTAGTAACAATCCGGATGCATTTTTGGGTCAAGGATTGGAAGATGCCACGCAGATCCCCATTTGCTGCTTAAAGTGAGCTGCTGGAATAAAAATTCAGGGCAGCTGGAATCTTTAGAGCTACTGGAACAGAGTTTCCACCCAGTCCTTCTTAATGTACATCTTACTGCAGCAGCTAACATAGCTTGTTGGTGATGGTTCAGTCAGCCCCGTTTTATACAACTATTAATGCTCCCACTTTACTCCTGGAGCCAATGAATTATGAAAATTCCATGCCCTTGCTAGCCCTTGACCCTCCCCATGTAGATACCAGAGTTACCATAACCCATTTGAAATCCCCTTACCTTCTCTGGAGCTCCTAGTCCCCTCCTATTGTTTCACCCTCTGATCTCCAATTGCCCCCTATGGCAGTTAGCACTTACTCAGTGATACAGTACAGTAAAACGCATCACCAAGCTTGATTTACTCCCTTTCCCCAAAACGCCTTGGAATGACCCCTAATAAACTCCCTGCCCAGTATTGACCAAATGCCTTGGAGAGATGTGGCCCATCCCTGGACTAACTTGGTCGGATTGGTTGCAGCCCAGCCTCCAGACTGTCTCCACAATACCCCAACAGATATCCTGTAATCTCCAGACTGGTTCACTTTGCCGTGAAGGTCCAGCTGTGACCCAATCCCCAGACTGCAAAGACACAGATCCTTAGACTCTGTAGGACCAACCACCTGACTGACCATGTATAAGCTTCTTGTTTGACTATCTGTAGTCCCCTTGACCCCAGTAAAGATTGCTCACCTTTTTCTTTCATAAATCACTATTTACTTGGACCACATGCAGAGTGTTTGCCAGATAAACTGTTGACACATGCTACAGGTGTGTCATTGACATATAGAAATATGTCAAACCCTTTCACTGATCAGTGCTCCTCTCTGTGACAAACCACTGTTTCTCCCTTGGCGCTAAGAAACAGTGCAAGAAAGTGCTGATTGATTAGGCCAACACTGGCATGAAGAAGCAGCAAGTACTGTTAACTGTCAATCTTTCAATTCTTATTGAATTAATAAAGCTTTACGATTGACAGTTCTTGCTGCGCCTCCATGCCACTGATAGCTCAACCAATCAGCACCCTCTTCTTATGCCATATAAAATGAAGACTTCCATTTTACGCACGTCCGTTTCTTGCATTCTAGTTCTGATGATTGGAGGATGAAAAGCTTCAACGTCTAGCCTCCTTTTTACAATATTTAAATTTCTGGCCATTGTTCGTTGTAGACCAGGGAGGAAGAAATTCCACTATTAGAATCCTGTTTTATCCCCAGATCAACTCAAATTTTCAACAGAAAGAATTAAACTCCCTTCATCTCTGACAAGCAGCACTCCAGTACTGAATTTGGATCACCTGTCCCAGGGAATAGATCAAGCTGCTAACTCCATTCAGTTGTAACGGTGAACAGCTGGCAGCAGGGAAAATACAATTGTTTCCTTTTGACAGAAATGGAAAGAAATGCAGTGCCTGATAACCAGTTGTGTCTTTGCCTGTTTTGTTTAGTTAAATTTCATTTCAGCTATTACGCAGTATATTGTGTCCCTCAAGACCCTGATTTAGGTCATCTAATAAAATTTGGCATCTAATCATTAATTTATTTTCAGTGTATTGTAGGCAGAACATTAGTGCAGTTTAGCCTAGGACTCCAAATCATGTAAGGTTTTGGAGAACCACTAATATTCAATTAGCTGCATAGTCATTCGGGAAGGATCCAACCAAAAAAATTAAATGTTTTTGTTGTTTCTGTGTGTTCATAACCTTAACTTAGGAATTGTTGATCAATTAAAATATTTTAATGTTAGCCATTCCTGCCAAGTATATTATTCATCCTATTGAAATTGATTTATCCTGAAATACATTCAAAGAATATACTTTTTAAAATTCTTGCACTGAGTAGCCATCTAAGTAAAAGCAGAAAATGTTGGAAACACTCACCAGGTCATTTAGCACTTTGCTTATTAAAAAAGGGTCGGGAGACTAAAAAAAGGAAACTACAGGCCAGTTAGCTAAGATAACAAGGCGTAGAGCTGGATGAACACAGCAGGCCAAGCAGCATCAGAGGAGCAGGAAGGCTGACGT
>NW_025967778.1:0-7235 GCF_021869965.1 Rhincodon typus | reverse complement strand
CGTGGGTCTAGGCCCGAAATGTCAGCCTTCCTGCTCCTCTGATGCTGCTTGGCCTGCTGTGTTCATCCAGCTCTACGCCTTGTTATCTCAGATTCTCCAGCATTTGCAGTTCCTACTATCTCTGTCACGGGTAAGGTATTGGAACCTATTATTAAATACATTATAACAGAGCTAGAAAAGTTAAAAAACCTCAAAGTTCAAGGTATCAAGCAGAGTCCACATGATTTTGTGAAAGGAAGATCAGATTTAAATAATTATTAGAGTTCTTTGCAGATGTAACATGTGCTGTAGATAAGGCAAACTGGTGAATGTGCTGTTCTTGAATTTCTGGAAGTATCTGCTGAGGTGCCACATCAATGGTTATTGTGAAATATGAAAACTCATAGTGTAGGGAGAGTTGCATTTGACAGAGATAGAAGATTGACTACCTAACAGAAAATACGGAAGAGACATAATTGACTAATTTTTTGGTTGGTAAGATATATGCGTGTTATGCCACAGGGATCACAATTCTGGGGTCTCAATTTTTTGCAATTTATGTAAATGGCCTTGAAGACGATGAAGGTATGGTTGCTTAATTTGCTAATGACACAAAATTAAGTTGCCAAGAGGAAATATTGAAGGTTACAAAGGATATAGATAGGTAAAGTGAGTGGGCAAAGATCTGGAAAATGGAGTATATTGTGGGAAAATATGAAGTTCTCCATTTTGTCAGGAAGGAGGAAAAAGAAACATATAATCTAAATAGTGAGTGGTTAGACAACTCTGAGATACAGATGGAACTGGGTGTCCAAGTGCATAAATTACAAAAGTTAGTATGTAGATCCAGCTGGTAATTTGGAAAACTAATAGATTGTTCTTGTTTATTGTGAGGAGATTTGAATACAAAAGTAAGGACTGTTGTACAGGGCATTAATGAGACACATCTGCAGCAATATGTACAGTATTGATCTCCTTATTTAAGGAAGTATGTAAATGCATTGAAACAGTTCAGAGAAAGTTTACAAAACCAATAACTTGAAGGGGCAGGTTGTCTTATAAGGGAAGGTTGGACAGGCTGCGCTTGTATCCACTGAAGTTTAGAAAATCAGAGGTGACTTGATTGAAACATATAAGATCCTGAGCTATCTTGACAGAGTGCAGGAGGAAATGATATTTTCTGTTGTAAGAGAATTTAGAACTAAGGGTCACTGTAATGAGGTGTCTATTGGAACTCAGTTCCTCAAAGGATGGTGGAAGCAGAGTCTTTGAATATTTGTAAGCAGAGGTAAACAGACCTTTGATAAGCAATGAATGAAAGGTTATTGTGGATAGACAGGAACTTGGAGTAATCAGATCAGCCGTGATCTTATTCAGTGGTAGAGCATTCTCATGGGATGAAGTGGCCTACACCTGCTCCTAATTCATATGTTTGTGAGAAAACAGAGTTAATGCTTCAGATCTCATGATTTTTCATCAGGACAGTTCTGATGAAAGTAAAGGCCACAGATCTGAAATATTAACTTTTTTTTTCTCTGCACAGATGCTTCCATGACCTTGAGGATTTTTTTTAGCATTTTCTATCTTTCGTTCAAGTTTCTAGCATCTGCAATATTTTGCTTTGGTGACAAGTTTGTTTTATTTATATTCATTTTTGTAAGATTTCCTTATTTGTATTTCTCTGCTTTTCATTTCTATCTGTGAAGTATTGTTTTAAATAGTGTCTTCTCTCAAACACAAGGATTACAGTACAATGGTCTGTTATGAAAATGCAAACCTCTTGGGGACAAGGTCTAATAACTGAGAGCTTACAATGTTGAGTACTGTTTATTTGACCTCCTTTAAAATTTTTTATATGCTTCTTCATCCCAGAGTAAAACACGACTCCCAGATTTCACACATATGCATAACGCAGTTTGGAAATCAAACATACAGAGTAATCACATTTTAATTTAAAAACAGTTTTTAAAGCTTATTGTTTAAGCCACTTCTTTAATTGATTTCACAGGAATAGTGAAGCAATATAAAATTAATCTAATTTGATAAAGAAATATATGTCCTCATTTAGATTAATTCTGTGCAAATTGTTCAAATATGGCGATACAGAATTCTTACGTATTAACCCATAGCTGAATAAATAGTCTTGTGGAAATTAATCATATCATAAGGAAATGTACTCTTTGTCTTGAAGGCTGAATAGGTACAGCCTGGAAGTTGATTGAGACTCACAGCTAATTGATATACCATCTGTTAAGCCTCAAATTATTATTGTATACGAATGTACCGCTTCTATCAGAATGGGGTTGATTTGTGGGGCCTTATTCTTCTAAACTGTATGTATATTTGCAAACAGTTGTAAACATAATAATAATTGTAACAAAAGATTTGTCACTTTTTAGGAATTCTGTAAATATTTTATAATCCACTGTGATAAGCTGATTTTACATTGTTTGAGGTGTACTTGACATTGATCAAATCAATTATGAAGAAAGAAAATTATTCAAAAGGAGACAGAGAAAGTAAAAGTTCTTTACTTAAACGATGGTTATAAGTTATATTTACTTTGGAAGTAAAGTGTCAAGTGAAAGCATTTTATTTTATTATTTCCATTGTCTGAAACATTTGAGGAAATAGATACCTCAAGCTTAAACCAATTTTAATTTTTTTGTTACTGACTGAAGATTTTGTTTTTATAATGCAGAGTATGATTTCCTCCATTGTAAACAGCACTTACTATGCAAATGTATCAGCAGCAAAATGTCAAGAATTTGGAAGATGGTATAAACATTTTAAGAAGACAAAAGATATGATTGGTAAGCAAGGAAAACTCCTAATCTGTTCATTATGTTGGTAGTAGTGGGCACATACTTTTTCAATAAGTGACTAACATCATGCCTTTGTCTGTTTAGATAAAGCAATTTTAATTACTTGCACAATTGTTTCAAAACATTTTTAGCTGAATCTTTGAAAACAGATGACATGCTAATTACTTAAAAATAAAAATTAGAAGATTTGGAATTTAATTCCAAAAGTGTGAACTACCTGTGATAGAGTGCAGATATGTGGTTCCAGATAACCATCAGCTAAACTCCTATTCTAATTATTTGTATCAACAGTGATATTAAAAACCATGAGATGTCTTAATCTGTAGAGTATAGAGTATAATTTTAATGTTGAGAACGTAATGTAATGATTCCTCGGGAATTATTATTTAAAATTAAGTAGCATTTTAATTCATCACCTGAAGTTTGTGAATGAGTGCCTGAAATGCAAATTCCAGCATGGAAAATGCTTTTTACCATTTAGAAGTGTGAGAGATCAGATTCAGACAATGCAGATCACATGCACTGCAAATGAAGGTACTTGTCTGATGCTGTGTTATAGTACCACTGTCATGACTGTATCAATGTCTAACCTTGATGGTAATAACACCACACTTGACCTTATAGAATGCTTATTGTTAGCACTTGCACAAAAGTGAATGTAGAAGTTCTGTTATCTAGTATTGTCAATCCTGCACCCTTGAGACCAAAAGAGTGGAACATCAGAATGGTGAATTGAAGGGGCATTAGTTCAAGTATTTCATGGTCTAAAATAACACTGATTTAGACACTATGGTGAGATAATGAAAAACCCTCCAGAAATTATGACATTTTCTCTGTAGTAAATTTTGTCCATTTTTTGTATTATCCTGAGCAACTCAGAACAGATATTTTTATAGTAATTATTTCTCATAGCCTCAATATTATTCATCAGAGTGCTGAACTACAAGAGGAAAATTACCGTATTAGGACCAAGAGGTGAAGCAACACTTTTCAGAATTATTCACAGCCAAAATGATCATTGTTAACAACTGGAATCAGCAATTATGATGAAAAAATGATTGCAGATGCTTTTTCAGAATCAAACCCCAGGGGTATTACATAACACACAATAAATAAATTATGTGGACATTTTCTATCTGAAGTGAAGCAACAGCAAATTTTCTGATAATTCAGTGAAATAGCAGTATTTTAATTAAAAAAGAGAAAATACTTTTGGCTATGCTTAAGCTATCAGTAAAACTGAAAAAATTTCTAACAGTAAACACCCTAAAAGGGATACTTAAAACCCAAAATATCACTCATCAGTAATTCATAGGGCTCGCAGGAAGACCTTTGTATAAAATACTGTGACATTATGAAAGTAATGCAAAATGTTTTGTCAGTCATTGTTTGTGCTTGGAGTTCCAGATTATTAGATAAGTGAAGGTGGCATAAAAAGGATGAAGCTGTTTGTTGCATCTAGAATGATAATATATAATACTTTTTATCATTAACCATTTAGTTCACAGAAAGGGCCTTTTGCATTTTACCTGAAAATGTTCTAGTGTGACTTGAAAATATTGATGTAATCCAAATCCAGGCTTCTCATTCAAAATTTCTAAATTTCACTGTTGTGGGAGGATTTTATGAAGCCAGTAATAGCAAGAAATGCAGCATGTGGAGTGACTGGAATGTGGAATTTCAATTTCCTGATGATGCGTTGAGATGCAGAGATGAAGTCAGGGGTTTGTTTATAGTATATCAGACCTCACACTGGCCTGTGGTGTTTGCTGTTGCAATGTAGTATGGCATGAATTCACATTAGCATAAAGTGTTCTTCCAATCATGTTCTGCCTTCAAAATAAAATAAGTGGCTCATGAGAATCTTGTCAGTCCTGCTTCATTCTGTTTAAGGATGTTGCACACCAATTGGCTTTGTGCAGCTGGCTGTGAGGTCAGTGGTTTTCCTTGGTGAACACTTTGGAAGGGGAGGAGGAAACTGGCAGGTTGCTTGGAGGCTTGGGGCCAACAAAAGTGAGTCAGTGGTGGGGTGGGATAACCTGTAGCGTGTGGTCAAGGGCTTGTAGGGAGGGAACCAAGGGAGACAGAGGGTGGGATTGGGGCCATGGAGAAGTGAAGTGGGAATGTCCTGCTTATGAATGGATGGGAATGGTCAGTCAATGCAACTCAATTAAAAGCCTAAAGAGTGGTGCCAATACTGTCAAATTGTAGGTCCATCTCAAGGTGTTAGCTGGCAGAGTCCTTACAAGTTTATCCATGACAATTAAAAACTGAGTGTTTTCTTGGACGATGTCCTTTACTTTGAAGTAGAGAGCCAGCTGAACCTGCAAGCTGAACTTGAAGAATAAAACACTGCCCAGTTTTATAAGAACATCTGAGAGTGAATGCAAATCGCATGGTTGTTTCTTCCACAACATAGAATGTCCTTAATTCTCCTACCAGTGCTAATCAGGAGGGATGCCAGTAGATTTAGCTGGTTGACTAAGTTGGTCTCTACAAATAATAGTGATACACACCTGAATAAAGTGAAATTTGAATTTTAAATTTTCTTTAAGTCACCTTTATGCTTACAATTCATATGCTAATGGAAATGGAGTTGGGCAGAAACGCTCTGGCCCACACTTACAACCGACCCGCAGCTGCAGCATTGCAAACTGATGGCATGTTTCACCACTGAAAAGCTTCCCCCATTGTGAAATTGTAAGGGCCTCCCATTCACGCCTGCTATACATTAAATTTTAGTAGTAATTGTGTGGAAAATGGGGAAAAGGCAAGAGAACAGAAGTGAGGCAACCTTCCAGTTCCATTGGCACACCATTGATAAAACTCCATCATCTGAATTTGCTGTATCTCAAATGGTACAGTTGATATGATTGGTAAATCCAGGTGAGATCTCATCACAATCCCTGTCCTGTCAGAGATGCCACCACATTTCATAGATAAATCTGACTGGGGAACAAAAAGTGTTGGAAATGCACAGGAACCAAACAGTATTTGAAAGACAAAGATAGGTTATATGTTTCAGGTGTGGCCCTTCAGTAGAAGGAAATAAACTAAAGGCTTAAAAGTAAAAACGCTTGAGATATAAGCTTATTTTTAAAAGCAAAGACATTTTATTTGGCTGATCAACAAACTGGCAGCCATTAATATGACGAGCTCGAAGTAGTCATAAGCAATTAGCAAATTATACTCCATAGCAGCACAATATTTGAGGATTCAGGATGCTTTGTACTTCACTTTCAGATTTCCATAATTCCAGGGAAGTCCAATTCCCATTGATGAGGCATTTTCTTTTTAAAGATCTACATTCACTCAGTATAGACCTAAAACAAATCTTTAGTATTTACGTCAAGCTGTTGTCCTCTGACATTTTGCTAGGTGAACCCAGAATAAAATATTTGGCATCTGGTTGAATGAAACTTTGTGCCATAGATTGGTACTACACTGACTTCAGATAAACATAAGAAAACAAGAGTAGAAGTCATGGTTGTCATCAGCAATCACTTGCTAAGCAATATGATGGTCCACCTAGGAAATTCCATGTCATTGATCACAGGTTCTGTGGGTCCTTCTGTGGCTGAGAGCCTGATGCTAGAGCTACATGTCCAACCTCACATTTGGCAAGTGTTTCTGGGAGGTGGGATTGGTCTGGTCCTCATCCATGTACTAAAGTTCCAAAAGTGAGGTCAGTGTCGTTTTCTTCTTGGGTTTCAACCGGTTGATGTTGAAAAGTTTTTCATTGTTCTGTAGACAATGTCCACACTTGTTCTTGTTCTTGACAAGATGAAGAATGGTGAGAGCAATTGGTGTTCCTGGCATTTCTTTTGGAGTTGCTGAGCAGTGAAAATCATGTCCATAGTTCCACAGTTTGATCGGAAGCCACACTGGGAGAAAATGCCTAGCAAGGATTTAGTTGGTAATATTCCTGGCAAGGGAGATAAGGGAGATTCCTCAGTAGTTCCCAACCCCACTTTGTCTGCCTTCTCGAACATGGTGGTAATGGCACCATCCCTGAGATCAGCAGCGATTTCCTCTTTGTCCCATATTTTCAAGAACAGTTGATTGAGATGACGGATAAGCTCTACTCCTCCAAGTTTGAAGATCTTCATGTGTCTAATGGAGGCTTCAAATTCTGCCATACTAGGTGGTAGTCCAAGACCATCTTTAATGGGGAGTTGAGGTCTTCC
The DNA here is from genome assembly GCF_021869965.1 of Rhincodon typus. Taxonomy (NCBI): domain Eukaryota; kingdom Metazoa; phylum Chordata; class Chondrichthyes; order Orectolobiformes; family Rhincodontidae; genus Rhincodon; species Rhincodon typus. Next base: position 244 of record NW_025967778.1, on the reverse strand, counting down.
TCAAACACGTTTTCATCAGTGACTGTACTGTGGTTCGGGAGTTCTTTTGAAGCATTCTCTCCATTGGACACTGATGATTCTTCTGTCTGTTAAAAGAGTTTCATCCTTACTCCACACCAATTTGAGACCAAGGGTGTTGTGTCCATAAATTGCCTTGGAGGCACTGACGAAACCCTGGGTGTCATGCTTGTTAGCAAGGAGTTGCAGTTCCTTAGCTTTCTCAGACTAGCTTTTGTTCTTGATT